>NC_090265.1:844338954-844642704 GCF_040414725.1 Anabrus simplex
GATATGTGTAGCAACTTCTGGCTTGGTGAGGAAAGCAACAGGAAACTACCTCACTTCTCATTTCCCTAGTATACCTCGTTAGTGATACCTAGGCCATCTCTATGGAAAATTCTAAATTCCCATGGAGGGAATTAGATATTTTTCACCAATAGAGCATGTCAAAAACATATCAGATGTAAGGCTTTTCAGGCGTTTGCTCTATTAACCAGCGTTTCGTCTTAGGTCTGACACTAGACTCGTCAGAGTGGGATGTGTCAGACCCTACCCACTGACGCTGGGTGTATGCAGGTGAGCTTATTTAATTCCATTGTAGAGATTTATCTCCCGTATGCAGTTATCAGACTGTGCCTCATAAATAGGCTTCTGATAAGCCATCTCTGACAGCTGCTGGCAGAGCTGTTGAGGAGCAAACAGACCTCAGGCTGAATACCTGACATACGCGTGAATAAGGGTCATGGGTGAAGAATTTCAGTCAAAAACACTTGTACACTGGGGAACGAGTTGTGTTCTTACATATTTATATTTTTGTGAATAATGTTTTATTTTCCTCTCTTCCAAAATATAGTTGTGAAACAGTAAGATATTCTATTCAGTTTTTATGAATAGTGAAAAATACATTTCTATATTAGTAGATAATTAATTTTAAAATTGCATCTTTTGTGTTTACAGATTGTATGATAGTGAGTGAAGGAGCCAATACAATGGACATTGGGCGAACCATTCTGCTGAACACTTTACCAAGGCACAGACTCGATGCAGGTAATTTCAACATTACCTACTGTTATATCTGAGTTTACTTTTTCATGAAAAATTTAAAACATTATAGCCACTTCTTTAACTCAATCTTGTTGCGACTTACATCAGATGTTAAAATAACAAGAAGTTCTACACAAACAAAAGGATTACATTAAATGTACAACCTGTGAAAATACAATCTTTATATTTGGTAATAAAAAAAGAATCTTTAAAAAAATTAATAATTTAGAGACATAGTGAAGGAGTACACTTGTCATATACTAGAAGAGGAATGGTGGAAAGATCGAGTAAGGTGGAGGGCTTTGGTACACCACCCTACCCAGAGAGAATCTGGAAAAGGGAATGGATGAAGAAGGAGAAGAAAGAAGAAGAAGTGAAGGAGTATTAAGTATATTTTGAAGCTCATTAGGAATAGTGAGGCACTTTTGCCATTCGTTTTACAGTTTTCATTCAGCAGCTATGTGCTTAAATGGTGAGTTACATACATTGCAGATAGTGTGTTGTTCCTTTCATAGAAGATAACTATGGTTCAGCTTTGAGTGTTCTATCCTCAGTCCTGACATTCAAATCTGATCCTGCCTGCTAAAGTTCTTAGCTGGATACTGTGTTATGGAACTGGATGCTATTTCATGAAATTTGCTTCTTGAAATGGCTGGTTTGTCCATCTTCCATTGTTGACATAACAATATTTTAACATATGTGATTATGTTTCTGTGTGGTATTGGTATTGTTGGGTCACTCAGAGGATGCCTTGTAGCCTCTTTCACTGCCTGATCTCAGCAGACTCGTTACTTCTGATTCCATTGTGTGAAGGTATCCACATTACGTTAACATGTTTTCCTGCATTCTTTTTTTTTTTTTTTTTTTGAGTCAAGAACTGAATTTCCTTGGTGAGAATAAGGGCCAATGAGGAGTTTTTAATTGAAATTGAATTTTGGAGACAGAACAAATTACAAATTAATTGGAATAGTTCATAGAATCTGTAGCATAGCCTGTTTCAATGCAAAGAGTTCATTAGAAAAGACACTGTAGAAGTCAGGCAGTCTAAAGAGCATGCTATGATTAAGGTATATTATGGCACAACCATTTCTTTCATTGCATTTTGATGCATCATTAAAAATTATTGTGTTTTGGGGGGTCTACCACAAATCTCATTATTAGGGCTCGGATGTTTAAGACCAAAAAATAGCCCAAATAAGCAAGCAAATATGACGTCAAAAGTGACTAAATATGATGTAAAAATTACAAAATATGACCCAAAAATGATTAATCTAAATATATCCATTTTAAAATAAGTTATAAATCGAAACTGCAATTCCTTTGATACGTATTTGTTAACTAAATTCTTTATTCTTACTTTCAAATCAATGTTCTGAATATGCATGTTTAGCAGTTATTCACAGTCTATTGTCCTCGATTCACTTGTCAAACATTTGTGAATACATACCTATAAAGTACTAAGTTTGCTAAGATTATCAGATCACACAAATTTTAAAAGGCAAAACATGTTTGCACCCTTCATTGTAGGTTTGAAATACGAGAAAACTAGTAATCAATCTATTTTTAAAGAAATATTTTGGAACGTTTAAGCCCAGATTACATTAATACTATTCAAATGCGTTAAAGTTTAAATTGAGCACCACGAAACAAATTAAGTAGATTTTTGTCGATACATTATGGTAGTTGCAAGTGACTAATCTCATGTTTTAATCCATATTGAAATCTGTTGATATACAGTAACAGAGTTTTATTATGAATCCACCTGTTCAATACATAATGTTCAATACATAATGTATTGAACAGGTGGATTTGATGCATCATTATAAATTCTGTGTTTTGGGGGGGGTCTACCACAAATCTCATTATTAGGGCTCGGATGTTTAAGACCAAAAAATAGCCCACAGTGTTTCAATACATAATGTATTGAACAGGTGGATTCATAATAAAACTTTGTTATTGTATATCAACATTATTGTAGGGCAGCAGGGAAAATGGTGCAAACTTACATAACTTTTTCATTCTTTTCTGTGGGTGGTATTGAAGTATGTGGCAAGATTCATCTTCAAAGCATCAGGCGCGAAAGACCTCCGATTATCACTTAACACATTCTTGTAAGAAGGGAAGCTCCTTTTTACGTCACAAGACATTATTAGTGCACATTTAAATAATGTTAAATCACTGCTGTCGATTATGTACTAGTCTTGAAATGTACTGGTACCTTCTCCTCTAAGAACATTTATCTTGCACACACAGCAAAAACCGTCACTTGGATTAAGCCCATTTTGAAGTTTCCGTTTACACTAACGCCAACTATTCCATGTGATTGTTGTGCTGAAAGTTCAATACTTCTCACAGTTTTAATACTTGCATGAATTTCTAAGCTACCAACTTCTAAACAAGCAATTGCACTCGATATAATTTCAGAGTTCGACTTAATATACGCCAGACTTTCTGACAAACTGTTGGAAAACAATTCCTGTGCAATTTTCATAGAAGAGGCAGAGTATTCCACTTGTATTAACTACAGATGTGATACAGAAAAGCAGTTTTGTGAATACGAGTTCTCATTCGGAGAGTTGACGATGATTTTACACAGCTACAGCTATCCCCAAACCACCGAAATATGACGTTTCTACAAAAATAGTTCAAAATATGACCTTATGACAAAAAGTAGCCAAAATATGCATTTATATGACAAAAATCATTTAATTGTGACGATAATCACCCGATTTGCACCAAAATTCAATCAGGCAAGAAAATAGAGACAAAGAAAAAATATGTCTTTTCCTAAACATCCGAGCCCTACTCATTATAAATAATTGTTGATAAACAGATTTATATGTCTGATGTTTAGCATTGTTGATTAGTTCCAGGTAGATTGTAGGCAGACTTAACTTTCCAAGGAGGAGGTGCAAGAGATCGGTCAGTGTGTAATGTAGGGAAAATAGTAAGGCTCTGCTCTTTAACCCTACAAGTGACACCTTTATATTCAGTAGTGCCAGCACATAAACCTGCAATTTGTAGCCTATGGATTAAATGCTAACCGTTACCACAATCTTTTTTTCTGAAAATTATGTTACATATATGAATTTTTAGAGCAAATTCTGTTGTTTAATTTTTTCTAGGCCATACATTATTCAGGAAATGGAAAGACCTAACAATCACATGTGTCTTACATCAGTAGATGTCACCTGAGGTATCTTTATCGCGACTGTTGGTACTTGTAGGGTTAAGGTATTTGATACCCTAAATAGTTTTTTGTTGTGTTAGTATTTTCAACCTTTTATTTATTATTTATTTATATATTTTACGCCCACATTGGAGCACTTAAATCAATACATTTGAGTTAATTTCTTCTTTTTCTTCTCCCAGAACTTTCTCATCCTCTCCGACCTGGAAGCCCTTTGTGTGTCCAATGAAGTATATTGTTTCTATTCCATTGTTTTTAGTTTGAGACTTATGCTTTTGTTCTTCAAAATCCTCTTCTCTTTTCTGTCTTTTATTTGTTGCCGAGTTATACCCAATTCTTTGAACTTCTTTGAACCAATTATTATTGATTTTATTTTTCAAAAAGTAATCAAATAGTTTTCATTGAAAAACGAAATAAAATTTGAAACAATTCAAAACTCAAGGCAAAATTGCTAGAAGAACACTTATCTAAGTTTTAAAATGTAATATATACGAATTGTTCTTTGATATGTTCTCAGTCACTAGTAAAAGTTCGGTTGGAATATTTGCAGAACTAAGGTCACAATAGGAAATAATATGAGTAGACATGTAAAACAGGAAGTTTGGATAGGTTAAGTTGTACATCATCCTTGGAGTCACGCAATCACCTTTTTTCCGGCATTTGAGTATGCTCTGGCTCACTACCTCTGTCACTACTTGTGTTATTACTATTAGTTTCACCATGTTCCATATCACTAAAATCCCTTTCTTCATCTATTAATTCCGCAATAAGATCAATATTGCCATCTCAAGTCGCCATCTTAATCACATGTAAACATTGAAAATCCAAAGCAAAGAGGATACATAACATGGAATACTTACATAGATATGGAACTCCATACGGCAGTAAAAGTTAACTTCAAACTATGCTTGACAACTTAATGTGTGTCTTATGTATCTTCATCGCGACTTTTATGAACATCAATTTTTTAATCCTGGCACTACAGACAGGCATACAATGTTGGCTCTTGTAGGGTTAAGGTATTTGATATCCTAAATAATTCTTTGTCTTCTTAGTATTTTCATCCTTTCAAGTGTTGGCTGTCACTTTTCTTTATAAACAGAGCAGAACTGAACCAAAACAAACCACACCATTTGTTTAGAACCATAATCACTCTGATCTGTAATATGCTAGTCAATAACCCAGTCTAAAAATATTGGTTCTGAAATTTAATTATTAGTTGTCAGAAGAACTGTTTTTTCTGTCCTGGCAAATGGAAATGTCCTATAAAATAAAAGAAACCTCCATTCTGAATATCTTTTCTATCTCAACAGATATTTATAGTAAAGTCACTAACGCTTCGTTTAAGTTGTTTATTAGTTTAATTTTTACAATCATGAATTCTCTTTCTTTGAAATTTTGGATCTTATTTCTCATGCAAGTTAGATACCTAAATACCAGGTGGTAACGGGTGCGCAGCTGCGAGCTTGCATCCAGAAGGTAGTGTGTTTGAATCCCACTGTCAGCAGCCCTGACGATGGTTTTCCGTGGTTTCCCATTTTCACACCAGGCAAATGCTGGGGCTGTACCTTAATAAAGGCCACAGCCACTTCCTTCCCACTCCTGGGCCTTTTCTATCGCATCATCACCAGTTAAGTAAATTGCAAAACAAAAAAATAAAATAAAAAGAGATACCTAAGTTCTTAATTTCTCCAAAAGAATCCCTTTACATATTCATAGTTTCTCATATATATGTTGCTAAGGAAGAGTGCATTCATTGTTTGTCATATTAATAGATTTTGTCTGGAAGTACTCAATAAAATTACAAGCCAAATCTTGTAAAATAAGAGTTTTGTCTGTACATTGCTCAGAATTTAAAAAGAATGGTATTTCTGTATCAGTTATGTCCACAGTAACAAGGAAATTCACTTTTTAATTTTCCGTAATGTCTGTCTGTCTGTCTGTCTGTCTGTCTGTCTGTCTGTCTGTCTGTCTGTCTGTCTGTCTGTCTGTCTGTAATTCTTAAATATTTATGTTATTAGTGGTCCTGTCGATAAATACTACATAACTAAAGTCATATAGTATTAAATTTTCCATCATTTATGTCTTATATATTTTTACCGTCCCGGCTATGATAACAGAGATATTCATGAATTTGGATTTTTGTTGCTTAAGTCCACATCAGCGCCGAGTCAACGAGAAAATAGGCGAACGGAATTTAATGAAAATCAGTATACGAAGGTGGGAATAAGAAACTACAGTCTACGCTATAAATAATTCTATAAGATGCCCTAATATCACAGAGTCAAAAGAAAACTAAGTGTGAAGGCCTTGTCGTACGTACGACGCTGTAACTGGTGTAAAACTTTCAATTATTACGTTTAATATATCTCAATTATAGTTTATTTAAGGCTAAATTATCTTTTATTAAATGTGAAATATGATTAATATATGATTTCCCTGTAAATACGTAGTATAGAATTGTATAACCTCAAATACGTATTGTGTATAACCTCAAAATCTATAGAGTCGAAAGCAGTAGAAAATTCCATAATGTTCGTATGTTAGACTTATTGTACTATAATTTGGTATATATGAAGGGTTCTGGAAACTTACGGCAAGGTTTTATTACATGTTATAATTCTCATGTTAGGTCCGTATTGAAATGTACGTAAATACAAAGTATGTTACAAGTGTTTTATTATCCAGATACATTTAGAGACATTACGAATGTTGTAGATATTTCCATGTACATTTTTAAATAGGAAAGGAATGTCCGAGTACACATTCGATGTTTCGAGTGTGTTCCCTTAGAGTGTTGTAAGAACTCTTCCAGAAGTCGATCATTCTAGATGGTTGATCGAGTAGTATAAATATCGAGCTGTCAGTCAGTGAAGTTAGTTCTAAGTTCTTAGTTCTTAGGACTCAGGCAAGTGATGGACTGGGAATGACTGTTGGGCTCCGAGGTGGAGTCAGAGTATTGGACTCGAGTGAGTGAGGTGGGGAATTCAGGAGAGTGCACGAGTCAGTGTTGTTGATATCTGTACTGGTCAGAATCGACTTCAGGGCACTCCGCTATTGAGTGTTATATATAGTGTCATATGCGACTGTATAATTGTGTGTTGTGACATACAGTGTGAATAAAGTAAATTATATAAGGAAATGAACGTGTTCTCGTGTAATATTTATTTACGTAAAATACAATCACATCGCGGAACGATAGCCTACAATATAGAAAGCTCATAAAATAACAGTACATTGACCATTGTTTGTTGTGATATGATTTGTGTCTTCTGTTCCACTCATCTCCGATAGATGGGATTACTGTTGCGTACCGAGTATTTTTTAATTTGCTTTACGTCGCATGTCTTATGGTGACGATGGGATAGGAAAGGGCTAGGAGTGGGAAGGAAGTGCCCGTGGCCTTAATTAAGGTACAGCCCCAGCATTTGCCTGGTGTGAAAATGGGAAACCACAGAAAACCATCTTCAGGGCTGCCGACAGTGGGGTTTGAACCCACTATCTCCCGAATACTGAATACTGGTCGCACTTAAGCGACTGCAGCTAGCAAGCTTGGTAGGATATTCCTTAAGAATGGCTGAATATTTGTTATGAGGTTCTGACACGAGTATACTTTCTGGGGTTGAATTCTGTGCTGAAGTTGCGATTGTTGAAAAGTAGGTAGTACTATCAATGAGGTGTTTGTTTGATGTCAACTAGCAATGCGTAGTCATTGAGGAAATCGGTACCAAGAAGTGGTTGTTGGACATCAGCGATAGAGAATGGCCAGTGGATGAATGTCTCAAACCTAAATCAACTTTGATTAAACGTTCACTGTAAGTTTGAATGGGTGTTCCATTTGCACCATATAGAATTTGTTTAGAAGTCCTGTGTTTGTCTTGAACAGCAGGGTGAATCACAGATATATCCGCTCCTGTATCCACCAAAAAACGTGTACCAGTAGAACGGTCAGTGATATATAAGCGGCGAGAAGTAATTTGGCCCACATCACTATGGTGCTGCATATAACGAGGAACCTAAGCATTTCCCGAAGCAGAAGGAAGCTGTGCACTAAAGGAGTATGGTGCGACACATTTTTTTGCCTTTTCATGGTATTTGAAATTATACCAACATAATATACCATCTGGTTGTTGTGTTTGACGATGAGATGAACGTGATCTTGGACGAGAACAGAATCGATTTTCATTCTCAAGCATACTGTTGATTGATAGTGACATTCGTTTGATTTGTGCCTCTAAACTGGAGATCCGATTTAGTTGTGGCAAAGATGATTCTGTAATAGATGAGGTTGACTGTACGTCAGATATGCAAGATGTGGGGTTAGAATAATCTAATATGCGGTCAGCCATAATAGCCATATTGTCTAGTGTGTCATTTGATGGGGCTAATATAGATCTTATGTTTCAGGGTAATCGTTGCAAGAAAATTGTGCGAAAAAAGTTATCCTTTACTTGGCTTCCAGCGAGGACACTCGTTTCTCTTAACAGTTGACTGGGTTTCTTGTCCCCTAGTTCAAGTTCTGTTAAGAGTTTTGTAACCTTCCGTCTTCAGATTCCTCAAATTCTCCTATTAGGCGTGTTTTAAGGTCTGTGAAAGGTGTGTTAGAGGTTTGGTTATGAAATCACTCAATAGTTCTGCAATGTCTGGTTCAAATGAGCTTATAACGTAATTAAATTTTGTAAGCTCAGCAGTGATACGAGTGGTAGCGAATTGAGCTTCTATTTGGACTAACCAGATTCTAACGTTTTTACGCCATATAGGCGGAATTTTAACTGCAACTTGCACTATTTGTTCATTGTCTGTATGCATGTTGTCATGTGGCATTGCAGTATTTGTGGTTTCATTGGTTGACATGACAATAATATACATATGGAATAATATTAGATACACACTATCTACACTGCACTGGTACCCTACGATAAACGTTGGGGTCACCACTATGGATATTTAATTCCATATTGAGTTGTACAGATTTAATTAAAACTCTTCACTAGCTTACAAATTAGTTACCATTTTAAAGAACTTCTTTTTAGAACAATAACAAAAATAATAAAACGCTTTTTAGAGAACTAATGGAAAGAGATATAAGTAACTGGAAAATGTAAATTGTGAGACAAGAAGAATTTACATCACAGAATTGTTTTCCTTTCTTGGACAGAAATACATTTATCTTCTTTCTCCATGTCACTACCAGGCATCACCCACTATTAAGGCTCAAAGTGGTTATAACACGCTACTACTGACTACGTGTACGGTATTAAATTTCACAGCCGAAATTCTGCACTATACTATATACTGAGCTGACTGCAAGTATGTGATCTGTTGGGATGTGGAAACAGAACTGTTGTTGAAAGCAACACCATCCAGGAACATAAATATGAGGCAGTAATGTCTGCAGAAGTGAGTTTAAAAATTAGAGGAAATAATGCCAAAATCATGTTGTTAAAGTTGGAAAAAGAATATTATTGTGGTTCAAATACCTCAGAGGAATAATAACAAATAACCTAATTGAAAAAACCTCAGTCTAGATAAGAACAAACAGGCTGGCAAAAGCACAAAAGTTAACCTGGGACAAAGAAAGAAAAAAGCCTATCCATAAATGCAAAACTAAAACAGAACAACACAGTTATAAAACTGGAATCCACACATGCAGCAGAAACACTCTTCCACTTGAATGAACAATCAAAGACCAACAGAATCAAGAAGATTGAAAGAAGAATGGGAAGAACCTGCATCAAGAAAAAATACCTGAAAGATGGTCATTGGTGGATAGTGCCCAACAAAGTCCTGTACAAAGAGTACTCCGTTTCGATTCTTCGTCACCATTTATATGGAGTTCATGCCATTTAACATGGTTAATTGTAACCTATCATTTTTTTAAACATTAATCTTTTTATCTTCCCTCAAAATTGTTATTGTGTATTATTCTGTGTCTTATGGCAAATCTAGGGTGTCCTGGATCAGACTAAATAAATAAATAATAAGAGAAGACTGGGATTCTTTGGACACATAATATGCAGGATTGGATACTTCTAAAAGAACTGGTACAGTATAATCTCAATTCAAAAAATACCTCAACAGGATGTAGATGGATCAGAGAAATAAGAGAATATCTGAAGGAAATTGGCCTTACACCTGAAAACCACAGATAAAATTAAACAAAAACAGGTCAAACATCTGCTTCACACTCACAAGAAAGAAACTCACAACATGAATAGTTTCAACATCAGAAAGGACACGGAAATCGGAACATATGAATTAACAAGAACAGCTGCCCGTCTTCCCTCCCGTCAATCGCCTCCTTGTGTAAACAAAGTGACATCACCTTCTTACACAAGTCCCTCACAGGGGCCATTCACCTTTCACCATTCCCTCGACTCTCCTCATCTTACAGCTCCGTCCGTAGAGGCAAAGGGGTGTGTCTTATACCCCCCTTTGCGCGAACTGAGTTCTACAAACTGGGTTTTTTTGCTCGTTCAGCGCGGCTTTGGAATTATCTACCCGCCAACATTAAATGTAGAAAAGTAAATATAGTTAAATGTTATTTTAGGAAGCATATACGGTGAGAAAATGCATGTGAATAGGTGGAAGAATGAACGAGGGAGTGAAAGGTTGTATAAATGTGAAATATGTATATATTAGGCTATACTTTGTTACGTTACCTGTAAATAGTGTATATGACTGTTTTACTTTAGGATTTAGGTAACTATTTCAAAGGTCAGGGGGCACTGCGTGTAGGGGGCTTGTCCTTTTCCCCTGGCCTTCCATAGATACTGTAAAGATTTATGGTAAATAAATAATGAATGAATGAATATGAGAAAGTACTGGGAGGACTGCAAGGCCCGAACAGTCCCTTCGAAGAGACTTCGATAATAGACTGACTAAAGTGATCATATGTGGTCATAAAAGTGAGAGAATGATAATAATAATAATAATAATAATAATAATAATAATGGAATATTATGTAATTGGAAGGAAAACTTAAATTATGTGAATATAAACTTGAGATTTTACGTTATTTTAAAACAAAGTGTGAACATTTCAGATAATGAAGTTGTGTTTTTGAGATAGTAATGGTGAATAATTATTCACTGTTTCTCTTTAATAATTAACCATAACTATTTATTGTTTGTTTTTTAGGTACATTTGGTACCATGGGTGTTGGTCTTGGATTTGGCATTGCTGCTGCTCTGTGGTGCCGTGACTACGCCCCTTCAAACAAAGTTATATGTGTGGAAGGTGATTCTGCTTTTGGCTTCTCAGGAATGGAACTGGAGACAATGTTTAGGTATGGAGTGATTTTCATTACAACCTCTCTTTTCATTTCCTCTGTTGGTCTTGTTGAAATATAGAAAATCAAGACTAGATTTTTTTTTGACTGAATATGTATTTCAAAGATATGAGCTTCATCTCATCTCTGTGAATATGCATTTGTTCATTAAATATACTCCACTGACGTGGACCTATTAATGTTTGCATGTAAGACTAATTACTAGGCATAGTGAAACAATTATTAAAGAGAAAAGCAAGGCAGCTGTAGTAACACGAAAGGAGAGGAATGGAAGAGGGTGTGTGAAAGTAAATGGTCAGCCACTGGTATTAATGAAGTTCACACTCACTTAGGATGACAGATAACAGAAGCTGGTGGGGGGAAAAGCCATGAAATTAGTAATGGAAGGGTTCTTTCATAGCATAAGAGGACTGGCATGCCAAATGATGTACCATCGGAATGCAGAAGCAGCGCTACAGAAAGCCTGCTATATTACTAGCAATATTTGTGAATATTTCTTAACTAAAGTAAGTAAACTTGTGCTTCATCCCGAGGTACTATATTACCACATATCAACCTTCCTGCCATTCTTAAATCTCTAGCAGTACCAGAAATTGAACTGAGGCCCTGAGAACTGCAGCTAATTGTATTAACCATTACACTGTGAAGGTGGTCATTATTAACTACAAGAACAGACACATCACGTAAGCACATAACTGATGCATGTTTACAATGTGTGGGATGGACATATGAAACTTTTCACCTATTTATGTGACATCATTGGAACTACGGTGCGCTACGGAGGTGGCTGTCTTAACTATGAAACGCAGAAGTACCGGATGACTTTGATGCGTGCATGCATTGCTCAGGTTGGACGGATGAAACTTGTCACCTATTTGTGTGATGTCATCGGAGCTGCAGTATGGCCGTACCTGCTATGAACTGTAAGTGATTTGCTTCAAGCATGAAGAAGCCTTCTAACACCATCTGTTGAATTTTATAATGAACTACTTATATCATTGAATCAATCGCTAGGTAAGCCAAATGTCATTTTCCGCACCCTATATCATGACTAGAGACGGGAATTTGCCTATTTTATTCCTGTGTTCAGAAACATAGGCTTTTGAGATATAAATCCGTTTTAGGTCCCTTCAAGCTAGATTTCGTTGGTTTTATTGTGCCTAATAATGCCTATTTCAGGGGTTTGTGCCTAATATAATTGCCAATTTGATACCTTTTGAATCTATTTTAAGGAAGCTGATTTTCTTCCGGTGCATTATATTGTAACTGATGTGCTTGACAGTATTATCTTCTCATTTCTCAAGATCTGTTTACCCCACAAACAAAAATGGGAATTCTCGGAAGTCACCAGAAATAGTTTTTGGGAAATTTCCGTCAGGAGAAACAAGGAACAATTTGACCTCGAAGCCTTCAACCACTCCAACCTTCTAAGACATATACAAGAACCAATCAACCTCGAACTACATTGCACAACCCATATCCCTTATACCTCCTCATTGATGTGAACTGTTGTACGCGTACGCTATATCTTCAGAACGTGTTGTGATTTATTGTGAAGAAGTGTATCTGTGGCACTGCCCAAATTGGTGAATTGGCTGTGCGCTTAGGGGCGCGCAGCTGTGAGCTTGCATCCGGGAGATAGTGGGTTCGAGCCTCACTGTCGGCAGCCCTGAGGAGGGTTTTCTGTGGTTTCCCATTTTCACACCAGGCAAATGCTGGGGCTGTAGCTTAATTAAGGCCATGATCACTTCCTTCCCACTCCTAGGCCATTCCCATCCCATCGTCACCATAAGACCTATCTGTGTCGGCGTGATGTAAAAAAAAATTGTAATTGCATAGAAAAATCGTCGTTCTACTGGCTGAAGCGGTGGATCACAGGGGATCCCATTTTCACTACAGATGGAAGGGTAGTCTTCAGCCAAGCTTGCTGTAGGGAGGTAAGTTCGTTTGTTTCTTTTATCCTTTTTTGTTACTGAACTACGATCGCATTCATTGTAGTATTTATGGGTCTATTAATTTACGTATTGTGGGAAGTTATTTTGTTGCAATGCTGTATTAGTCGTGAACTTTCAATAATTTATATTGCTGAAATGTAAATAATCATTAAATTACTGAACAAGGAGTTAGAACGCCGGTGGTCTCTTGTCACAGAGTAGATGAAAATAAAAATTGGTATTTTGAACTCTGATTCATTTCCTGTGAAAATAGTGTTTTATGACTGAAATATTTTCTTTCTTTCTTAATCTGTTTACCCTCCTGGGTAGGTTTTTCTCTCGGACTCAGCGAACGATCACACCTCTACCGTCTCAAGGGCAGTGTCCTGGAGCGTGAGACTTTGGGTCGGGGAATACAACTGGGGAGAAGGACTAGTACAACGCCCAGACGGCCTCACCTTCTATGCTGAACAGAGGCCTTGTGAAGGCATGGGAATATTGGAAGGAGCACACAAAGAAGAGGGAAGGAAGTGGCCACGTCCTTAAGTTAGGTACCATCCCGGCATTTTTCTGGAGGAGAAGTGGGAAATCACAGAAAATCATTTCAAGGATGGCTGAGGTGGTAATCGAACCCACCTCTACTCAGTTGACCTCCCAAGGCTGAGTGGACCCCGTTCCAGCCCTAGTGCCACTTTTCAAATTTCGTGGCAGAGCCAGGAATTGAACCCAGGCCTCCGTGGGTCGCGGCTAATCACGCTAACAACTACACCACAGAAGCGGACTACAACTGAAATGTAGTTTTTAAAAATCGTGAGTAACTTTCACCAGTGCTGTGTGTAGGCTCTAGTGAGAAGCCTCCATGGTTCAGGCGGCAGCACGTCGGCCTCTCTCAGCTGGGTTCCATGGTTCAAATACTGGTCACTTCGTGTGAGATATGTGCTGGACAAAGTGGAGGCGGGAAAGGTTTTTCTCCAGGTACTCCGGTTTATCCTGTCATCTTTCATTCCAGCAACACTCTCCAATATCATTTCATTTCATTTGTCAGTCATTAATCATTGCCCCAGGGGAGTGCGACAGGCCTCGGCAGCTAGCACAATTCCTATCCTCGCCGCAAGATAGGGGCTTCATTCATTCCATCCCTGACCTGGTCAATGATTGGAAAATAGGTTGTAGGTTTTAAAAAGATGTGTAGGCTCTAGTGAACTCTATTACGCTTCCGCTAGGTCTTTGTGAAACATAGGTTGAAGATCGAATGTGGTGCAGCTAGGACAATATAACAGAGGCTAGACACACAAGATGGCACAGCTTGGACGATGTCACACCGTGTTTCTACGAGGTGAGGTAGATGAGTTGAACTAAAACCAGATGAAGTGGCTTCATTGAAGTTTCGTCCAATCACTTCCTGTGATGATGAGAAATTTTTCTCTCAGTAAAAAACATTCTCTCCGACAGAAGAACAAGATTGTTACCAAAAAACATTGACAAGTTGCTTGAATGTAAATTCCTTTTATAGTAATTGAGTGTGTTAAAGGATTTTTTCATGCCTATTTTGTTGCCTATTTTACATGTTAATGCCTATTTACATGCCTATTTTGGCTAATTTAAGAGCTTATATGACTGCCTATTTTAACTGTTTTTAGTGCCTATGATTCTCATCTCTAATCATGACAAATTCAGTCTGGCTACAGTTGTCTTAATTTGTATGATGTATAAAGCCAATCCTGTTTTCTGACTCCAAATTACTTCCAGGCTAGTATAGTCTAGCTGGAGGTGTCTTATTCCTGTTGCCTTCCATTTTATCTCATCCCCATGATGAGAATTTTCCTCGTTTTCATCAAATCGGTTCTCCCTTCAGTTGTATTTGTCTTTGTGAGAACATTCAAGATTCCCACCCAGCATATCTGATGAAGCTTCGGGCTGTAAGCCATCATACACACCTAGCTGTTGTTGTCTTCTTGGGTTCTTCGATCGGAGGCTCATATTTGTCGTAAAAGCACACTTAATCCACCATTGGCCAGATACACCTAATATGGCTTCCTTCACCAGAGCTTTGTAAGCCATCAGCTTTCAAGGTTCCTGTAGGACCATTACCGCTATAGTAGCAGTCACATGGCATATAATCCCCACTGTACTTCACTCGTACAGGCAATTCCCTACTTCATGCCATTGCCCATCTCCCACAACATAGACTACGAGTTAAACTTGCCCTATGATAAAAGTTGAAGTGACCACTATATCACTTACAACAATGTGAAGGCATGCTGGCTCTGAATGAGCTGGAGCTGTGTGCCTTGCTTTTGAACAAGTCCATGTGTTCCATCAAATGAATGTAACTCGACTGGCCTGCCTTCTTGTTACTGGGCAGTTTATTTACTAGGTGCTTTCAAAGACAATATCTTGAAAAATGTTCATTCAAAATACTCCCATTAAAAGATTTTTCATCATCATTAAACTTACTCTACTCTATTGTGAAGTAGTGTCTCAGGTTTTCACAATAATCATGTGAACATTTTACTGTTCTATAAACTGTAAAAACGGAAACCAAAAAACGTTTATGTGAGCTGTCTGTACGATATAGACCATGCTTCCGCTTACTTTTTGTAGATCTAGTTAAGATCTAAAAATTATTTCCTTACCATTTTTCTTCTGTCTGCAATTCTTTGGAATGTCAGAACTTACAGGTGAAGGTCAAACTTTTATTTTCCTGACTTGCTGTGCATTTTGTTTTTACTGCATGTGGCTAATTTGAGTTATCTTTTTAGTATATAGCCTAGTATTCAAGGTAAGAAAACACTTATACATAAACCAAATTTCATTGATATGTCTCCAGCCATTCCCAATTAACAGCGAAACAAATCAATGCATATATGTCACTCCCACTACAACTTTACAAGGGGCTCTTAGAAAAGGAAGTTCTTGCCAATTCCTTTTACTGAAAACCGAAAATGCACAAATGGTTGTAAGATTTCCTAATGAGGAAAGATGTGTGGATTCTGTTCCAATTTTTCCCTTTCCATTTTTAAAGTAATTTACATGATATTTATGACTTTTTTGGCTAAACTGAAACATACGCAGATCACATTCTTCTCTAAGCACAGCTCAAACCATTCTGACTGAAGAAGGCTCCTAATATCTTATGTTACGTTGTATTCAAGTGATGTTACATCACTAGGTATGGCCCTCGTGAAGCTTGGCTCTGCTGACAACAGAGGGAACGCTTTTAGTAGTAGCTTTCTTCGAATCGGCTATTGTTAGTTTGAGTTTTTTAAATGTGTGGAGTAAAGTTTAAGAAATTTGCATTTTGACACAAAATGCCTCTAGTTTTCTGGGTCGGGTAATTGAATATCTGTGACAGTTAAAGAGTTACAGGTTTTTTCATTTATCCTAGATTTTTCAAGAAACTCACCTCTTTAAGACCTTTCTTTTTAAATGCACTCAGCTAGAGCTTTTGAATTGCATAAAAATGTTTAAAATTGTCCTGGTTTAACTCTTAGAAATAAGCATTAATGAATAAAGCCTTAGCTTTTTATATACAGTATATTGATTATATGTATAGATATTATGTGTAAATAATGCTGGTTTTTCTCTTGAATATTGATTTATTTCCTCTTCTAGATACAAATTACCTATCATCATAATTATTGTGAACAATAATGGCATTTATGGAGGATTTGAGAAGGAAGTATTCGATGACATTCAGCAGTCTGGAGACCTCACTCGAGTGTAAGTATGCTTGGAAGTATAATTATTGCTCTTCAATGCTGTTGTCAATTGAGCAGTGATAACAGTAATTATCAATGACAGATATATATATATATATTTTATATTTTTTACTTAGTAACCTTTAAGTTTTCCAGTGTGTCAAAACTAATGCAAGATTAATAAATACTAGTTCTCAATTTTACAAACAAAACACACGTACAAGGTACATGTTAAAAAAAGCAGTATTTAAAAGTAGCATTTAGAAGATACTTTATATTTATCTTTTATTCCAAATCAAATATATATGAACTCAGCAAGAACCAAACTATAATGCTGCATATGTCAGCCAAACAAAATTTCCGCACCACAAAAAAGGTTTTGCTATTTCTTGATTCATTTCCTCTTTCTGTTCTCTCCAGTTTCACATTTGTGAATTCCTTTTTCTTTGTTTTCTTTTGGCTATACTTCTTCTCTTTTAAAATCTAATCTTTGAACATTGGAAATATTGATATAGAGATCTGAACCCTAGAGAAACGGGACAAGGGGTGGACATACATTCAAGAAAATGCTCTTTCTTTCGAGATTACATTATTTTTTCCAACCATAATAGGATGCATGCTAGTTTCTGGATTTGTGAATGGTCCCATAGATCCTTTTGAATATATAGAAAGAGAAGTATTACTCTACACAGTTTTGCACTTGATCAAAACACATAGTGGGGCTGACTGCAGGAAGAAAGATCCTTGTAACCATGATATGACAACAATTAACTTGTTTGCAAAAAGTGAAGGCACTGACATTTTCCTGACAGAAATCTAAATCTTTGTTAAAAATGGTTGTTTGTTCTGTAGTTGCTTGAGAATTCCATACCTGCAATATGGAATTCCTCAAAAAATTAGGCTTAAACAGTGCCATGTTGATTCTTTCTGAGTGTCACCCTCCTTAGCAAGCCATTGGATGAGGAGAGGATTTTTTTACTGGTGAGCATGTAAGGAGTTAATTTCCATTTACAGGACACCCCCTTCGACTCTGCTTGTTAATTCTCACTATGAACGTATGATGAGTTTGGCTGGACATGAAGGGTATTTCTGCACCACGGTACCTCAACTTCAAGAAGCTGTTCGCAAATGTCTGTTGGTAAGAGCTATTTATATTTATATATGGTACTACATCACTTTGTTATTTAGCTCACTGCAGGGTTGTGGGAGAAACATAGTATTCTCACCTTAATTCATTTTTGGTTGCCAGTGTTTTGCCCCAGTGTGCCTGTTAGGGCTCAACCTGATAATTAGCTAAGAATGAGTGAGTTGGAAAGTTTATTCCATTTATATAGGAATTTGAATAATTGATTGACCAGTAAATTTCGAAGTTCCTTGAAAACATTTAAGAAAAGGCTAAGTAAACAGTTTTATAGAGAATCTGCCACGTGGGTGGCAGCCCTAAATGCAGATGATTGATTGATTGATTGATTGATTGATTGATTGATTGATTGATTGATTGATTGATTGATTGATTGATTGATTGATTCCCAGTGAAGAAAATTTCCTTGAAAAACTGCTTTATTCACATCACATTTTATGAAAACCATGTCCATTAACCAAAAAAGTAATATGCTGAATACCCATTTTGGGAGGATAAGAACACAAAAACCATCAGGCCAATGAACAAGTTCAAACGTGTCCTTTGAATGGGCATAACAAAGAAAGAAGAAGAACTTACATTTTGCATGGCTTAACTAGTGTAATACATATGAAAGTCGTAGGGTCAATTGCTGACCTCTGCCGTTGGTGTCCTATCAGTGTAATACAGTATTACCCCACATTTATGTTCCTGGATTTTACGTTTTCCCATCTTTTACAACATTTTTTGTTGGTCCCCTGAGATTTCCTATGCTCACAATGTATTAAAATCCTCAAATTTACGTTTGCGACATTTTATGCTTCCCGCCATTTACGCCACGACAGGCCGTTTGAGAGGAAAGAATTCGAGGTAAAATGGCATCGCAACTAATCTAAAATGCTTTGAGTAACAATGAAATTACAACCAAATCAAACAACCTTGGTCTATAATAACTCTTAGAACTCTCAGTATTGAACTTCCGCTTAACCAACACAGCGCATCCTTTGACATCAGGTGTTTTTCACAATGTCCTAAACCTTATTTTCAAACCCGACAATAATAAAGAGCCCATTAATCTTTCAAGGAGAAGGAGAAATCCGACAACGAGTTGAATAAACAAAACCACAACAGAGAAATAGAAGAAGAAGAAGAAGAAGAAGAAGAGGAAGAGGAAAAAATTAGGTGTTTGCTTTATTGCTAAGTACAGTATAAGCCACAAGAAGGAGACGTTATCAAGTGATTCAGTGTTTGTCTTGCCCGAGTTCGTTATTTCACGGTTATTGTTTTACACTTGCGTTTGTTGTTGGAGTTGTTAAAGTTATTGTCGCTAATTCGTCACATTTACTGTATTTTTGTTATTTGTTACGTTTTTTGTTCTTGTTATGTGATTCAAGGATATAAGCTTCATTGTTGTTTCTGTATTGAACTGAGATCACAGAGATGAGTTATTTATCTGAGATCACAGAGATGAGTTATTTATAAGGTTCAACCTATTCAATACTAATTACTTGTTGTATAGATGTTATTTACAACATTTATTTAACATGGACTGGTTTTGACATTTAAATGTTGCCAGCCATAAACAAATCACAAACAAATGAGCAAGGACATAATAATTTAAATTGGTGTAGTGACACATTGAAATGTGTACATTCTAAGATTAAGAGAAGGTTTTGAAATATTATCAAATCACAAAAGTCTTTTATACGCCCATTCATACCTAATGTTAATACTGACGTAGTGACACATTGAGATATGTACAATGTTTTCTTATTAATCAAAGATTAAACCATTCACATACCATTTAGCTGAACTTATTTATGCCTTGGTGTACAATTTATTTTCATTACTTTACATGATATTATCACCGACACTGAAAAAGCAACGTAATGAGAGGAAATATCCATACTACTGTCAGATGTACTTTGTGAACTCTTTATGAACATGGTAGATCATAAAACAGTCATATTCGTGCATCGCCACCTTGCACCGGTGGCATTCAAATGAAGATTACTTCCTCAGACCCCGTGTCACACAGACTTTGCATCTCCGTGACGGGATAACCTCCTTCGTTGTTGGGGGTATTTTGGTCGGGAAGTGTCCCCAGTGCCTCTCTTGAAGTCTCAGTGGTGTACCCCAGGGCTTCGGTGCCTTATTTCGGATAGTCAGGCAAGGTCACACTTGCCAACAGCTGTTCGGCCAAATTGATCCGGAAGGTGGTAAAGCCTACTCGCTTCTTTTCAGGGTTGAGGAGGGAATGAATGATGTTGGAATTCAGAAGTGTCATGTCTAGCATGTAGAAGTATATTTTTTGTATCATTTTACATACTTCCTCATCAAGGGGAATGATGCGAGTCTCTGGTCATGGGAATCAACACCACCCTTTCCAGAGTAGTAGTCAACAAGATTGGGTGTGAACGTCTTTTTTCCATCATACATTACCACTTCAAAGTAATATGGCCTTTATTTCATCCACAGATACAGAAAACCAGTGTTCCTTTCCAAATGACATTACCCTATTTATATCCTCGGCAGCCAACAAAAGACATTTTCTTGCATAAGCATTTACCTCATTGGTTAGATGTTCCCGAAAAGTCTGCTGTTAGAAATTCGTTCACAACTTGTAGTTCATTTGGGCATTGTCCTATGTGCCTTTCGAAAACACTATTTCACCAATTGCGATGCATGAGTGATACTCTCGAGTATTATTTACGTGCTCCCAGTTCCATTCCCTGTTGTGTAAAACATGATTAGAAGGCGCTGGTGGGGCATCAGTTGTAGGCCTAAAATTCAGTGACATATTTGACGGCAAAACAGCACTTTTTTCACCCCTACCAGCGCTAAAGTTTCTATCAAATGAACTACTTTTACTACTTTCCATATCCACTAAATTCTTCGTCGCTTATTTCTATATCAATGTCATTCTCTTCTAAAAATTCCCATATAATCGCTTCGTCACTCAACATGGAGGCAGCCATGATTTCGCTTACGATGTGGTTGCTAAGATACTGGTTATTCTTTCCGCGAAATAACTGCACAGACATGTTTATCGAATAAAACTGGGATTCCATCTGTCAAGAGGTTATCTTACTAATATCAAATCCATTCACAAAGGAAACCGGCTTGGAGCGGGTCCGGAAATAAACACTACGCGCGGACGGAGAGATCCGTCAAAGTACGTCAAGTGGTTAATATAAGGTTCCAACATATTATCAGAGTATAAAAATCTTTACCTGCCTATTTACATCATGTGTCAAACAAACCATCAAACAAATGAGCAGTGGCATAATAATTAAATCTGGCATAGTGACACATCGAAGCATGTACATAGTTTTTCACCATTCAAAGATCAAAAGAAGGTTTTTGTTATGTTATCAAAGCATAAAAGTCTTTATACGCCCATTCACATCTTGTGGTAATAAAATAACAATTAGAACCAGTGTAGTGACTACCGAGATATGTACATGGTTCTCCCAACAGTCAAAGTTAATAGAAGATTCTGACATATTTTCAATGCCAAAAGTCATTAAAACGCCTATATACGCCATGTGTCAAACAAAATGTCAAGAACCTATTGGAATCACTTGGTATACAGCTCTGGCTGGTCCGTCCATGTGCCAATGCACGGCAAGACATATTAACAGTTGTATTCGAATCCCTGAACAACAATCTGGCAGTCCGCTAAGACATTATTGATTCGAATGTTGTCAAAGTGAGAATGTGAATTAGTAGACACACTTTGATCGTGTAATGCACTTGTAGAATTCTCAGTGCACATTGTTTCGAAAGGCTTGATTTTTACCTGTTAAAATTTACACTGATTTACTGTACTTACCTCAAATAAAGGTCCATGTAAGTTAATTACTGTACTGTATTAACTGTTGACTACACTGCCTTTGTAATTCTGCTCATCCTTTGCCCAGGAGGAGGTTCCCGGTAGGTGGTTAAAAATTTGTGTAATACATTCTTATAATATACAGTAGTTACTTCTTAAAATGGCTTTAGAATTATTTAAGATGCAATATTTTATCTGAATGAAACATTTTAATTCCTACTATTGTACCTGTATTTACAACATTAACACAAATTTATTACAGATTTGCATTTTCCCCTTCCTTTTCTTGGAGTTCGGTCCGCATTCTGAAGCACTTGATGTAATGCTTCCTCTGTTTTTCACAAATGTATTTAGCGTGGATACAGGAAGCTGCAATTCGCATGCCAATGAAACACGTCTTCCGTGGTATGAATCAGCCTTTTCTAATGTTCGAACTTTCTCATCCATAGTGAAAGTTTTTCTTTCCATTATTAGCAGGAAAACAATAAAGCAATAACAAAGAAGGATTAACAAATACGCACGACGGCAAAGAAAGATCGCAGCAATTCACTTTGACCGCTTGACTCACATAACAAGAACGAAAAACGTAACAAATAACAAAAATACAATAAATGTGACGAATCAGCGACAATAACTTTAACAACTCCAACAACAAACGCAAGTGTAAGACAATAACCGTGAAATAGCGAACTCGGGCAAGACAAACACTGAATCACTTAATAACATCTCCTTCTTGTGGCTTATACTGTACTTAGCAACAAAGCAAACACCTGATATCTTCTTCCTCTTTGCGGTTTTGTTGGGTGCGGTGGTGGGGTGTTTTCATTCCTCACCGAAGTGAGGCGGGCCACTTAAAGGGTGTTGCCCTCTCTCTGGCCGGGGGAATTGGTGTGGTTGGGGAATTTTTATTTTGGGATGGGGATTGAAGGGAATTATTTATTGAGGTGAGATTTTTTGACCTCTTGGCTAAGGGGGGTGATTTTGATTTGGAGATTTATTTATCAGCTTTTGGTTTTTAATTTTGAGAGTTTTGAATTTTAGTAAGCGCATTTTGTTGGGCTCTGCATTTTGCCATTACCCAGATACTGTATGTGCGGTATTATACATGTTTTTGATTTCTATGGGGGTTTGTTTACCTGCATTCAAAAGACATAGGATTATGGTGCAAAGTTTGTGTTTTTGTGAGATTTAGAGAGTTAATTCAATTCATTGTCGGATTTGAAAATAAGGTTTAGCACATCGTGGAAAACACCTGATATCAAAGAATGCGCTGCATTGGTTAAGCGGAAGTTCAATACTGAGAGTTATTATAGACCATGGTTGTTTGATTTTGTCATCATGCCATGGTTACTCAAAGCATTTTAGATTAGCTGTGATGCCATTTTACCTCAAATGTTTTTCCTCTTGACCAACCTGTGGTGGCATAAATGGCGGGAAGCGTAAAATGTCGCAACCGTAAATTTGAGGATTTTAATAAGTTGTGAGTATAGGAAATCTCAGGGGACCAACAAAAAAATGTTGTAAAAGACAGGAAAATGTAAAAGCCAGGAACATAAATGCGGGGTAATACTGTAAATACAGTATTATTTTGCCCATTCTTTCATAACTGAATATAGTAGTAGCTTGCTTTTCTGGTGGTGGTGGTGGTGGTGGTGAGTGGTGTTTGAAGGGGTAGTACTGTGGGATAATTTGTTTTGTATGTTGTTGGTTGGTTAAATTATAATTTTTAAAATTTAATTTTAAAATCTAATACAATATACTTGAGTTATATGTGCAGAAGTATATTTAATCACCCTCATTATGGTTTGTTTCAGGTTAAGGATCACCCCAGTATTATAAATGTCATGATTAATCCATCAGCTGACCGCAAGCCTCAGAATTTTGCTTGGCTGACCGAATCTAAACTTTGATTACACATCTCTGTACAAGCATTGATATGTGCATTTATAATTTTTGGAAGGGCTCTACATCTTTAATGGTCATAGTATGATTTTTTCCTAATTCCCCCTCCTGTACCTTAATCAAGAGCTGCCTCAGTGGATCCGTTGTGTAGTTTGCACTTCATGGTACCAAGTTGTACAGGTTCCGTGCTGTCGAGGTATTATTTTATTTAGATATCTTCCTGCTACTAGGATAAAGAGTAACTTAACCAACAGATATTTTTTCACAAAAGATTTTTAATACTTAAATGAAAACAGGGTAGCTTCAAGGTGGTGGTATTTGTCTATAGGTGTGGATTCTGGAGATGGCTGTCGACCCCTTTAATGCATCTGTGTTTTTTTTTTTTCATTTCATAAATTGTTCATGTACAATCCAGGGGTGGTAGATGAAGGGCAAGATCCACATAAACAGAAGTGCTTCCATTCCCACATTTTGAAGACATCTGGTGATAAACTCAGCATTACATGACAAGATAAACTTGGCTATAGGAGCTTGCCAGAAGAGTTCCACGTAAGGCCAGATCATGTTACATGTGCTATGTCGTGCCATGCTGTGTTTTGCTGACCAAGTTCATATCCAGGGTCTAGATCATACCTGAAAATTAACAGTCATGATGTGCATTCTGAGCAGGAATGTCCTAACCTCCAACGTGACTTAAGCAGTTTTTGTAATAAGCTGCCATGCCAATTTCAACAAACAATTTAATAAAAATAGCACTAATTTTGTACAAGGATGGGAAGATTATTTTAAAAAATGGTGTCAAATTTCCCTTTGGGAGAATCAAATGATCATAAATATGTCTTACATGTCTCTCAGTTATGGCCACGCATCAATGGTTGCTAGGCAACATCGCTTTACACATTTTGTATCGCTAATTTCAGATTACCCCCAGTCCTAAGACATATATGTCAAAATTGTTCCCATCATTAACTTCTGGTACATAAAATGGTTTAAAATAATAATAATAATAATAATAATAATAATAATAATAATAATAATAATAATAATAATAATAATAATAGAATAATTATTTTCATTCTATATGGGAAAACTTGTAGACAACAAACTGATATATTCCTTCAATATTTTCTCATGTTCCACTGTGACTTTGTGCACCTTTTCTATATTGGACAGTAGTTTTATGTCACACTAACGTAGAAGGTTTTCAGTGGTGCTAGGATTGGGAAAATAGCAGTCATGGCCTTAATCAAGGTACAGCCCCAGCATTTACCAGATGTGAAAATCAGACAGAAAACCATCTTCAGGGCTGTCAACGGTTAGCGTCGAACCCACCATCTTCCGTAAACTCACAGTTACGTAAACCAAGCCAACCCTCTCAGTCTTTTGGGATACTACATTGAAGATACTAAGAAGATGAACGCTTTGTTTTGGGAATTCATCACGACAGCTGAAAAACTTGCTGAATATTTGAAGTAACTGAGTCTGTTGATGCCTGCACGTGGGGTGTTCACTAAAGGGTCTCGCTCAAGCCATGCCCAGCCCCACCGGTCATAGATTGCACCCAAAGCTACGAGACAATCAACAGAACTTGACTTCCTTGGCACACAAAATCTTGTGGGGACACATTCATTTAAAATGCATAAGAGGCAATTTTTACCAGGTCTGGATCACGATTGCTCACCATGGTTTGGCAAACACAATGTGAACCAACCTTTACACTTCTAGAAAGCAGCACAATAATTGGAACACTGAAATTGGTAAGCAGACTGACTACATGGCACCACTTCAGAGAGTCTGCAACCTGGTAACTGAGACCATACAGATATTATTACTACTGCAGTTGATATTACAAAATTAAGCTTTTTTGTTTCGAGTACTTATATACATTAGTTAAATCTTTGGTGTATACAACAAACTCTTGATGTTTGTCTGATGATAAATAATAGTGTAAATACTGTAGCAGTATTATGAAGTGTAAGAGTTTGAGGTTTTCCTGATGGGAATTGTTGAGGGGTGGGGGAGGCTCAATTCAAACAGCACAAGGAAAGTGTATAACATTTAATGTTCTTACCATTATGTTAATAAATATATTTTATTACTGAATTGTATACCTGTTTCTCTACTATCCTGTTTGAGTGTGGTTAAGAATACAAAGCCTATTTTGTAAATCAAAAAGTTGTTTCAAAATCATCTCTCTGGAAATGGATTCTGTATTCTGACACCCATTTTTGTTTGCCAAAAGGCACAGAATAGCTCACGTTATTTTAAAATAGTTGACATGTAGGTATTGTGAAAATATCAATGAACTTAAAAATTTGAAGATTGTTAATGTTTAAAAGAAATATTACCTGAAGAAAATTAAGTACAATGCTTCCCATTCAAATGATTCCATATTATTGCTGCTAACAATTTTATAAATGTGGTAACAATCTGATCTTGCAATTTTCTGTCCAGCTTTTAACTTTACACCATTCAGGAAAACTTTTGGTGATAGACCTCCTTCTTGCACCTAGATGCAGTCCTCTGACTCGGATGTTGATGCCATTGTAGGCACTCTGGAAGTAGGTTATTGTTGGCAGGTATATCCCTTTTTTCTTTATGTCATCTAACTGGGAAAGAGAATCTTCAAGCCTTATCATTAACTCAACGATTTCTGCTTTTTTATTTTTTGTTTTTGTTTGTTTGTTTGTTTGTAATTATGTCAATACAGCGGTTGCTTCTACCTTTCACTGTATAACGGACTTCATCATGCACCTCAAGATCTTTTTCTTTGAGACTGCTAACTTGCAGTGTTATGACTAAAGACGGGCACAATATTAAGAAAGTTTTGCCAAACTATGAAATTTATTCAGGTTAAATATGAAAGTTTAAACTGTTTAGGATTTTCTGATGACCTTGCTCTATTGTCCAACAATATTCAGGAAACTCGACACCAAATTAAAGCTCTACTGGAAATAATAAAAAAAGTAGGTCGTACAGTATCCTTTGAAAACCTGAGATCATGTATACACATCCCCACTGGTAAATAAAATAACAATTGATGGGCAAGAAATCAAAATTGTTGGTAAATTTAAATATTTACAGAGAAATCATAACATATAATCTTAATGAGAAAGTAGCTTTGCATACAGAATAAATAAACAAAACAAATTATATTACCAAGACTACATACAATAAAAAAGCTTATCGATAGCAGCAAAATTATTATTATTGAAAAATGCGCACATGCCGTGCAGAATACCATTACTTTACATACACATTACTTTTCTTTGCTATAAGCTACGATGGATTTCTGTCTATTCCTGCATTTTACAATATGGTATCTATCACAGAATTCCAAGCACAACTCACACACACCTTCGTCATTTGGTTCGTGAAATAGTTTGTTGCAGAACACCTTGTGGTGGAAACCATGGATCGCCAATCTCGTCGTCACGTGTGGCATATTATGATTAGCTTCCATCCAGGTCCTGTCTTGCATAGATGTTGCATAGAAGTCCTCCGGTATGTTGTTTTTCTTCTCATGCAGATCTTGTATAAGCTGTTTGAAGCTGGTACTAGCTGGAAGTATGAGCTTGCATCTCAGATCCTCTATTAAGAAGGTCTCCCTGGTAAGTTCATACACTAGTCTCGATCTTGCATTCTGCGGGACTCCTAAAATTCTCTTCAGGTATCTAGCCTTTACTCGCTCCAGTTCTTCCAGCTGTTTGTACGTGAGGTATTCTCCCATTAATTCTAGACCATACGTCAGAACAGGTAGTATCTTTAACCTAAACAGGTCCATAGCTGTGCTAATTGATAGTTTTGTGATGTTTCTGATTTCATTCATAGCCCTAGTGGCTGCCACTGCTCTAGATCTTATATGTAAACTGAAACTCTTTCCCGTTGTTTGAATTGTGATACCTAGATATTTAAAATTGTTAGCCCTCTTGAGTAGTTTGCCATTGCATTTGATGTTCTCTGCTTCAGTGAGTCTTCCTCCTTTCCTAAATACTACCAATTCCGTCTTCTCTTCGTTTATCTGGATGTCGTTTCTCTCCGCCCATTCACATAGTGTGTTTAGCGATACTTGCAGTTTATCTATATCTGTCGCTGCGACGGCCATGTCATCAGCGTATACGTATGTGCTTGTTCCTGCCATTCCTTTGGTGACATCGTTCGTGAGAACATTAAACAGGATAGCGCTGAGTGGCTCGCCTTGGAGGACACCGTTCGTCTGTGACAGCCAGTCAGATATGCCTATTCCATCATCTATCTGTATGTAGTTTTCTGCCAGTATATTCGATATGAGGGTCGTTGTGCTCGTTCTTCCAATTAGTTCCTCCAGTTTATCTATTAATACCTTTCTGTTGACCATATCGAAGGCTTTTGAGTATCGTAATCTATAATCTTCATTTCCGTATTGACAATTGCACAATTAAAAATAGGAGAGGATTTCCACCAATCAATACTTATTTATTGTATATATTAAACTACAGGACCGGTTTCGACCTCATATTCAAGGTCATCTTCAGCTGAACCATACATACATATTTATATAATGAAGCTTTGATTAAGATTGTGGTGTTGAAGGAATGCCATATGATGATGATGTACATTTAGTTACATACAAATGGGGCACGTCTTAGCGTGAACTGGCGTGTATGTCATTCTGTACAATATTGCAACTGTATGTCTAAAATGTTGAAGGTCTTAAAACTAGTGTATAAAACACGTCTTTTCCTAAACTAACTTATATATATATGTGTACAAGATAAAAACAATATATAAAAACACTTCATGCATATGAACATTCGTTCTTGCTTGGTGGTCAGTACATCGACTAACTTCCGTATTTAAGTCTTATTCACAGTTGTACACTTCAGCTGCTATTCTTGGAGTTTGTAAAATTGCATGGATAAAAGTTTTGTCTTCCTGTGCGTATGTGAGATAAAACACTTTCAATTAAAAAAAAAAAAAAAAAAGTTGCCAAATGTATGGATGAAATTCAAGTAAAATATGTTCAGCTCTGCTGTGTGTGTTGCCCCTTTTTATTAGAACCAATTCATGTTGTCTTTTTTGGCGTCCGTAAATTTGGATGACATTGGTTTCAAAGTAGTGGCTCCTTTCCCATTTGTAGCTGTGCAATGATGTTATGTTTATCTGTGGAAGATAAGATTGAGTTATAAGTGATATTGTGTGGAGGAATGTATCAAATGTAATAACTGCGAGACCAGCTATATCGGACGTACCGGTAGAAACTTCCTAACCCGATATAACGAACACATAAACGCAGTGAAACACAATCATTTTTCCTCAATAGGACAACATGTTGCAGACTATAAACACAGTTTTACAAACATCGATAACGATATGCAAATCCTAAACATAAACCCCAAAGGCCCCCTGCTCAACATAACAGAAGAATTTTACATCACTCTAGATCAGTACACCAATCCAAATTACAACATAAATGAAATCACAGAAAAAACTAACATCATGTTCAATACAGTTATCCCCGCCCTAAAAAACCCTTACCTTTAATCGATAAACAGAACGCAACAAGTAACAGAAAAACACCAAACAACACACCCAGCTCCATCCCTACCCCCACAACAACAACTCTCCCTACCCCTCCTTCCCTTCCCCTCACAGCAGCTAGTATAAGCCCAAGAAGAACACGAAGTAGTACATTACAAGCTCGCATGTCAAACACAACTCAGCTACACCAACAACAGTAAGTACATATTCCAATTCACACACATAACCCTTAGACATTCCTCCACACAATATCACTTATAACTCAATCTTATCTTCCACAGATAAACATAACATCATTGCACAGCTACAAATGGGAAAGGAGCCACTACTTTGAAACCAATGTCATCCAAATTTACGGACGCCAAAAAAGACAACATGAATTGGTTCTAATAAAAAGGGGCAACACACACAGCAGAGCTGAACATATTTTACTTGAATTTCATCCATACATTTGGCAACTTTTTTTTTTTTTTAAATTGAAAGTGTTTTATCTCACATACGCACAGGAAGACAAAACTTTTATCCATGCAATTTTACAAACTCCAAGAATAGCAGCTGAAGTGTACAACTGTGAATAAGACTTAAATACGGAAGTTAGTCGATGTATTGACCACCAAGCAAGAACGAATGTTCATATGCATGAAGTGTTTTTATATATTGTTTTTATCTTGTACACATATATATATAAGTTAGTTTAGGAAAAGACGTGTTTTATACACTAGTTTTAAGACCTTCAACATTTTAGACATACAGTTGCAATATTGTACAGAATGACATACACGCCAGTTCACGCTAAGACGTGCCCCATTTGTATGTAACTAAATGTACATCATCATCATATGGCATTCCTTCAACACCACAATCTTAATCAAAGCTTCATTATATAAATATGTATGTATGGTTCAGCTGAAGATGACCTTGAATATGAGGTCGAAACCGGTCCTGTAGTTTAATATATACAATAAATAAGTATCGATTGGTGGAAATTCTCTCCTATTTTTAATTGGCTTTTGAGTAATCAAAAAAACCACATATAGTTTTCCTTTTGGTCTTTTTATCGTCTGTTTTATTTGTTCCAACAGGTTGTCTACTGCCAGAGTCGTGGACCTTCCCTTTCTAAAACCAAACTGTTCCTCTGGTAGAAGGGGTTCTAGCTTCTCTGCCAGCCTTTTGGCGAGGATTCCTGTTAGGAGTTTCAGTAATGTAGATTCCAACGCTATTCCTTTATACACGTTTAGGTTCTCTGTGTCTCCTTTTCCCTTGTATAATAGCTTGATTGTTGACTTTCTCCATTCGTCTGGTATACTTCCTAATTCTAAACATTTATTTAGAAGGGAGGTCCATATTGGTAGGTATTCTTGTGCTGTCTGCTTTAAGTGTTCACTTCTTATTCCATCTACTCCTGGTACTCTGTTATTCCTCATTTTCTGTATTCCTTTCGCAATTTCATCCGTGGTGAAGATCTCATCAGCTTGTAGAGTCATAGGTGTCTTAATCATGGGTCTTGTTTCTTTTGAGCAAATTACTATTCTGATATGATCTATCCATGTTTCCATAGGTATGTTGGGCTGTATTTTCTGCCCTTTCGGCCTCAGAGCTTGGTAGGGGTCTTCTTCTGCCTCCTCTACCATTTTCTTATGTTCTTCTTCCAGGTGTTGCTTTTTTCTTCTTTTTTATTAGGTCCTTGTATTTCTTTCATTTTCGTTGGTATTCTTCGGTGGTTGTGCTTGCCATTTGTCCTCTAGTTTTATGTAGTGTTTTCAGTGTCAATTTTCTTTGTTCATAACATTCTCTGTCGAACCATGGCCTCGCCTTCCTATTTGAATCTTGTGTGGTGGCCCCACTTATTATAGTTGATTTCAGCCATGTAGCGGCCTCATCAATATTTCCTGCTCTTATTGCTCTTTCAACCTTTTCTTTCTTTTTCTTTCATTTTCCCTTTAATTTTTTCCATGTCCAGGATCTTGCCAAATGTTATATTTCGTCTTTCTTCTTATTTGCTACTTCTACCGCTTTCTATATTTAATTGTACTGGAATGTGTTTACGGATGACTGCTGCTTCTTTTTTCACTGTGGTGGCAAGGTGTTTTGATTTAAAGCCCTTTGTGATTATTAGGTCTATTGTGCTAGCTCCGTTATGCCCTGTGTATGACCAGTCCTCCTGTCTGTTGTGTATTGTTAAGCCTTCATTTGTTAGATATTCCATTCTTTGCATTTTCTATCTTGCCTATTTATTCCGCAATTCAGATCTCCCACAATGATTATCTTATCCATACTTCTACTGTGATCCAAGGCCATCCCTAGTTTATCTCTTATGTCTGTCGTGGTGTGATCTGGATTAAAGTAGACTGGATTAGAGTAGACTGCTACTATAACTCCAATTTTTGTCCTGACAACCAGCATGTTTTCTTCTCTTTATAGTAGTTTGAAGGGGGTCAGTTGTGGTTTGATGATGTATAGCACACCGCCCGCTGGTCTTCCACTTCTCATACACTGTATCGCATAGGCATGAAAATTGTAGAATTCTGGGATGTTCAGTTCTGTGTCCTCTTTTACCATTGTCTCTATGAGTACTCCAATGTCATAATCAGCCATGATATTTCTCAGGAGCAGGCTCAAGACTTCCCTCAGGCCCTCTACATTCCATGTTATTATATTAGTCCCTGGTTGCCGGGCCTCTGAACTTCCAGGGTTGCCGAAAGAGCCGACATATTACATCTTCTGGCCAGAAGTTTCCATCGTAGACTGTTTCTAGGTCTTGCATTGGAATGCCTATTTTGAAGGCTCTGCTTCCTATTGTGTCATTCACCAGATTGCAGTATATTTTCCCTTTTACTCAGTTTTCCTTCAAGTATTTTATGATAGCTTCCTCCGTCATATCTTTGTCCAGTTTTCCCATGTATAACCAGGCGTATCGTTCTGCTGCCTTTATTTTACTTTCCCCTTGTCTCATTCCCATTTTTCTTCTGTTCACTTCTTTTCCTGTCTCGTTTTCCCGTTGTCTGTTCCCGCCTCTCACCGCTGTTGTCCACTCCCTATCCTGGTTCTCTAGTTTAGTTTTATCATTTACTGGTGTTCTAGGTTGCCTTGTTGCTCGCTTCCACTCTTTCTCTTCTATTATATTTATTTCGACGTCGTTGGGTCATTCTTGCTGACCCCTGCACTCTTGTCTTGTTACCTTTGTCTCTGTTATGCCATGTGTTTGAGCTGGTTCCTGTCTTTGTGTCACCATTATTTTCATTTCCTCTTTTATCATCATCTTTATATTATATGTCAGATTTTCAACCATGTATTTTATCTGTTGGTTCATCCTTTCTATTATTATTCCTTCTATACCTTCATCCGTTCGTGTTTGGTGTTGTGTATTTCTAGCCAGGTCAGGTGACTGACCATTACGAGTCACCACTTCGTCATCATTTCCCTTAGTCAGTCCTTGTTCATCACTACTAGTTGCCTGCTGATCTCTTTGTATCTTGGAGATGTCGTTGTTGCTGTAGCCGAGAGATGTCACTAGTTGTTTTGCTGTGAAACTATTGCTGCCAGTTGGCGGAGACTGTTCCATTGCCAGCTTGCTACTTGGAGGTTCATAGGTGAGGCCGGGAGATGTCGCTAGTTGTCACGCTATGAAACTATCATTTGTCTCCTGACCTGCGTTTGTTACATTCATAACCTCTTCGACATTTATTTCTTGAACATTATTCTTATCTTCAAAGGCATGTTTAATTGTTTGAAAGTACTCGCGAATGATCTTCACCGCTTCCTGCAGCTGTTCCTTCGTTTCCTTTTTCATGTATCCTCCTGCGTCTGCTATGTCTTCAATGCTTTTCAGAGCACTTTTAATCTGTCATTCAGCTTCGTCTGCCTTTATGCAACCTATAGCAGCAAAATTAAGACATTATAAAACAGTCACACAGCCAGAAATAACTTGTGCTAGTAAGCCCTTCCCGCGTCCAGGTCAGTGTTCGTAAAAGAATCCCGGCCAGCTTCTCAGGGTGTTTAAGTATCTTGTTGTTTAACGTGGGATCCGGAAAGAATCGATACACCGAAATCTTATATTATCTGTCTGACAGTAAGTTTGAGAGGCGTCTCCATCCGACATACCTGTTGACCAATATTCATGCTCGAGAACTCATCATCTTATATCCAAAGTATCTTATTCTACTGATAAATCTTTAAATGAAACCTCCATTACCTATTAACTTATTACAATTTATTAAGAAAAAGGAAATAAAATTTAGGAAGAGAATAATAATATCGTAAAGTCTTTAAAATTCAAAAAGAAATTGGTTGATAAACAAAATCTAGTCCATCATAGCCATCTGCTGAAGATCACATCTTAATTGTCATTTTTGTTAGTCTTCAATGAAATAGACTACAATTATAAATATTTCCAGTTTCTTCTTGATGATGATGATGATGCTTGTTGTTTAAAGGGGCCTAACATCTAAGGTCATCGGCCCGCAGTTTCTTCTTGGGAAATCGTAGATAGAGTGACATTAACACTTTGTCAAGTTACTGCAACTCACACACCACCCACTATCCTCCACGACAATAACACGCAGTTACCTACACATGGCAGATGCCGCCCACCCTCATTGGAGGGTCTGCTTTGCAAGGGCTGCACTCGGCTAGAAATAGCCACACGAAATTATATATATTACCTTTCTGTTTAAAATGCTTTTACATGGTACAATCACAGTTCATTGAAATATTACTTGGTAATTTTAAATATTACATTATCTCATGTTCTTTTCTTCCCTCTTGCAAGCATATGAAGATTAGTTAAGTTTCTTGTTTGGTTTCAGCCCAAAAAATGCTGACAATAAACTACTATAACACTATCATTCATAATTAAATCTTAAAAACATCATTCCTGTAAAATAATATAGCGATTATAACATCTGACTGTCATATGTAACCTTAAATGAATCTAATTAGCATAATAAAGTCTCACGTGAAACAGCTGATATTAGGAAAAACTCATGTTTGAAGACAGTATAATATCAGCCCAATTATATTGCAACATGCAGTAGCAATTATGGTCTTTATAACACTGATTTGTGCCATAGTCTAATTAAATGAATGTAGATATTTACCACAAGTTCTATTTTAATATGTCCAAGTATACTAGGGATCTGTTCTCATAGCGATATGCTTTCAGATGACTGTGATCTATTCCTATCTCATATGAGATTAACCCAGATCTTTCCACTGTCCTATTTTAAGGACAGAAGACATACCCACCATATTTTACTACTGCCTAAGCCATCAGGCAAAAATTGGTGCTAATTGTTATGTTGGTAGCACACTAAAGATATAAACTGTCATTTGTTTTGGTTTCAAGCAGTTTAAAGAAGTTTCTGTACATTGTTGATAGCTTTATAACAACCAGACTTTGGCATCATGGAAAAGCTCGTGCCCCGGAGGAAAGAAAGGTGAGTTACGCAGTACCTTTTGTTGATACTTATAATCCAATTGGTGTGATATGTTGGTCAAGGTACAAGTAATGAATATATGAACTCTTCATTCTTGGTGGCAAATAATTGACTCTGTGATTTATATTTATATTTGAGTGTCCTATTTATAGGACAGTGGGCATAAGGGGTACTATTACATAGTTTTTCTTCTGTATTCCAGCTTGTCTCTGAACAAGATTTTGTCAATTCTGGAGGAAGAACCAGACTGCAGAGTGGCATCTGTTGCCGTATTACCACCTAGTTCCATGGATGACATTGTTACTGATGAGGAATCTGGTGAAGAGGATGACTTGAGTGTGAATCATTTTCCTGGATTACAGTTACGTGTTGATGCTGAAATGATGAATCATGAACAAGATGATGTAGTTGATGAAGAAGTTGTAAATAACATTTCCAACTGCTACATTACTGAGGAAAACCACTCGAAATTGACCATGTCTTCTAAAACTGCATACGTGTGTATAACACATGACTTGGAAACTGAAACGGCAAAAATAGCGCAGTCGTCCATCGCTGCTAGAAAATGCTGATTCCCTGTATGACCACGTAGATCACATGATTGAATCCCAAGGGAAGCAAACAAGGTGCAGGGTATGCAACAAAAAAGCATCTATGAGGTGCAAAAAGTGCAACATAACGCTACATGTGAAGTGTTTTGAAAAGTACCACCATGCCGTGTAGAAGCACCAAGGTCCTTTGGAGTCATACATTTTACTGTATTCCCTTCAGTTCAAACTCTAACAATTCATTCTGTAAGCAGACTGCTTGTATTAGATTCGAATTAAAAATAATGTAACATTAGAATGACATAAACATTTTTCTTATTATCATACCCCTTTTGCCCACTGTCCTTTTTATAGGACACCCTCTCCTGTCTGTGGAATGTACCTGGTCCTGAAATACTTAACATTGGGGATCATCATACAACCTATAGGTCAGTTATATACCATTAATCTTCAAATTCAAGCAAAATTTTTTTTTTGTGCAGATCTCGATTAAATACGTTGCAATTATAACATACGGATTCTCAAAACATACAGTGTTATCCAACTAGTACATCTGTGATCCTAATTTGCATCAACTATTATCTTCATTACTCTAAGCATTATATTTCTTCTGTCATCGCATCATAGAATATCCTTTCATTTACTTCATCTTTCATTTCCTTCACATAACAATTCATTATCTTCTTAAATAATTTATTTTAACTTGTATTTCTTGAATTATCCACAATTCTTAATAACAGTAACCTTTCTTGATGCATAAATGGTTTCCTTCATACCTCTTTTCAATATTGGATCAATGTCTTCCTCATAACCTTCCTCTTGCTTGGTACCGGTAATGTATGCATATCTCATAAACTATTTCCATAAATAACGATGTATCTCCTACATCTCTACTATGAATATATATAACCTACATTTATCTTAACTTGCTACTTGGAATCTGTATAATCTCTAAATATTCTTCTTGTAGGAACATTGTCTTCAACTATGGCACAATGTTATTTGGATCTAAGAGTCATTCCTTATTTAGCTGGAATTTGCTTATACATGTAGAAGACTATATAACTCCTTATACATTACTTTATACAGAAATCACTCTCGAGAATCTACGTGTCATTGCTTATTTTGGTGATCTATATGTCACATCAACTATGCACTGAATACCTATGGTCTACATGGATATAATCTATCAAACTACATAAACACAAGAAACTTGGCTTATCTCCGCTGCTTCTGGACTGGTCTAGGTTTGGTTCAGCCCCTTCATCTCCGAGCGACCCTCTTGGTTGGCATCTGGCTATGTGGTCATCTGTAGTACCGTATTGAATCGTCGTGGTTTGGCTTAGTCCATCTTGGGTTGTCCATTTCCCCATCTTCTTAGAAAGAGTCCATCTTGGCAATCTCATTCATACAATTGGAAAATACAGTCAACATCAACTGATACATCTTCACTTTATACTTAAGGCCTTCTAATTGATGAAGTATTATTCTTTGTAAGTGCTTGGTCTCATCTCTAATTTACTATTATTAGACCTTCATTATGTTGGCAGTATTCAGATAATTTATATTAAATGGATTTGTTTTATAAGCCTTATCAAGATTATCTTTTTCTTTCGTGGTTATTGTAGTTGAATTGGCTTTTCATAGTTGAGTGGTTTTCAGTCCTTTTTTGGCAGTTGAAAAGAAAGTGTGTGTTTTTTTGTTCTTTTTCGATTTGTTTTGCGCTAAATCACTGGACTATAATAATAAATATGATTTTCTGCTTCAAATCTTTCCTTTTCTTAATTTTTCTTTTTGAAATAACTTTGTCTCTTATCTTGAATATGTCTGTGCACTAAGATTGCCAATCAATTTGTCATTTTTTTCAGGGTTGTATCTTCCCTAAAATTTAACTCTCATGTCTATCTTTTTGCACCACCACCATGATTAGACCTATTACGGTATGGTGTTAATCTGGACTTCAATGACATTACTGTGACATTATTCAGTCTGTTTAACTTTGTCACGGATAGTCACGTTTACTCCGATTCGACTGAAACTTCACTTTTGGGATAGTGTAACAGTACATTTCTCCTCCCACTTTGGCTAAAATATATTGCTTGCAATATATTTATGTATTTCTTTTCTCTTTCAGTGTAGCTTTGCACTATTCCAAGTTTGTTTTTACTCCCTGGCATATCATGATATTTGAATGTACAGTGATTTATAATGTCAATTTGTATGCGTTTTAAAAAATCATTATGATCACGTCTCAGTGCTTAAATTTTTCTATTGCTTGCTTTCCTTTATTTATTTTTACTCATTGCTGTCATCTGTCTCATAGTCCAAATTTGAATAACTTTTTCCATTAGTTATTTCTACCACTGAGCTTGATAGTTGCAGTTGCTTAAGTGTGGCCAGTATCCAGTATTCGGGAGATAGTAAGTTCGAACCCCACTGTCAACCGCCCTGAAGATGGCTTTTCTGTGGTTTCCCATTTTCACATCAGGCAAATGCTGGGGTTGTACCTTAATTAAGGCCAGGGCCGCTTCCTTCCCAGTCATAGCCCTTTCCTGTCCCATCGTCGCAATAAGACATCTGTGTTGGTGCGACGTAAAGCCAATAGCAAGTTCTACTACGTAATTTGGTATCTGTTGCTGGTCTTCCTCACTGTATAATTTTAAATTTGCTGCTTTGTGAATGCTTTTATAAGTACCGTTCATGTTTTCGACTTCGTATGCATTGTTTCCGAATGCTCTTTTAAGTACATACGCTCCATCATAAATGCATGAATTTAGCAAATATCTTAGTCGATATGCTTGAAGTTGATGACTTCCTTATCATTATGAGGTGATTTTCTTTTAATGGCGGGTGAAATCTCTTATTCTGGATCCTTTTTATCCTCCTTTTAGACTGTTCCTCCATTCTTTCTCTGACCATTTGATTTATTTGTTGGTTCCTAGGCCTTGTTTCATACATTTCTCCCAGAATTGCGTCCCATGGTCTAGTCCGATATCCGTTGTTATGGACTACGCTAGGAATTTGTCCTGTAGATTCATGGATTGTTGTGTTTATGCTCTGTTCGATTACTTTGATAGCATCTGTCCACTTCCAGTGACAGTTTCCACAATAGATTCGGCAGAATTTTGATATCTCCTTCATGCATCTTTCAACTGGGTTTGATGATAGATGTATAATTGGGTATAGGATATGTCTAACATCTAATTCCGTCATAGCTGCACGGAATTGCACAGATGCAAATTGTGTACCTTGGTCAGTTAATATTTTACTTTGTTTCCCCATTCTTGGTAATACATTTTTCAGTAGGCATCATAAGATCTGTTTCAAATTCTCCCTCTGGATTGGTTGCAATGATATGTATTTTGAACATACATCCATTATTACTGCAATAAATTGTCGCCCTTTTCTTATAGTGGGTAGCTGACCGAATATGTCGATAGCTTACATTTCTTTCGGCGTAGTTGGTAGTATGGCAATAGGTTGGTGTCTGGTTAAGTAAGTGTTGTGTTTTGTCCTCTGACAGATGTCGTATGTCTTGATTGTATTCTTAATTGCTCTTCTTAACCCTTTCCATGTAAATATTTTTAGGATGGTCTGCGCTACCTTATCAATGCCTCCATGTCCAGTAATCCTATGGTTGTGCCACATAATATATTTTTGCCGCTCTTTTGGTATGACAATTCACGTTTTCTCCTGGTTCTTGTCTATGTAGCTGGTTAAAATTCCACTTTTCATCAGGTACATCTGCGTTACTCGCAGTTCTCTGACTTTATCTTCCAGTTTTCTGATAATTCGACCTAGGTTTTAGTCTGACCTTTGTAATGTACTTAGATCTCGCAATTTACTCAACAAGTCCTCATCTTGTGGATCTAACTCTATTTGATGGATAGTCTCTTCCTGTTCTGTTGGGTTTCTACTCAACGCATCTGCTAAGATGTTATATGTGCCTCTGCAATGTTCAATTCTCAGTAGAAATTGCTGCGTGAATAGCATCCATCTTGTCAACCTCTCACTTGTCATAGCTTCCTTTAATCCAAAGATCAACGCTTTATGGTCTGTTCGAATGGTTACAGGGTATCCGTATATGATTTTTCTCCATTGTTGCAATGCATAGACTATTGCTAACAATTCCTGTTCTGATGTGGTGTAATGCTGTTCATGCTTGCTTAATTTTCTACTGGTGAATGCGAAATATGTATGTCTTTTAGGATCGTTATCTTGTTTCTTGACATAGGCAAGCTCCTATTCCAATATTTGATGCATCCGACTGTGTGATGAATTTTCTTTTGTAGTCTGGGTATCCTAGTTGTATGCTCTTCAACATTAACTTTTTCATTTCCAGAAATGCCTTTTCCGCTTCTTCATTCCACTTCCATTTATTGTTTATTTTCAAGAACTCTTGCAATGGTGCTGCTACTTTAGTATATTCTTCGTAATGGTCTGCGAAAAATTGCGTCATGCCCAGGAATTGCCTTATCTGCTTTATTTTCGTTGGATATGGGATGCCACATAATGCTTTTATCTTAATCGGGTTAGATCGTATCACTTCTCCATCTATAACGTGTCCTATGAATAATATCTGTGCTTGACAGAACTTAGCTAGGTTGATCTTAAATCCTATGTTCTTCAGATTCTCTAGGAGTTTTGCTAGCTTTTCACAGTGCTGTTCGAAAGTTTGAGTTGCGAAAGCAGGTCATCTACATAGCATGTTACGTAGTTCTTCATCTACCGGGCGAGTTGGCCGTGCGCGTAGAGGCGCGCGGCTGTGAGCTTGCATCCGGGAGATAGTAGGTTCGAATCCCACTATCGGCAGCCCTGAAAATGGTTTTCCGTGGTTTCCCATTTTCACACCAGGCAAATGCTGGGGCTGTACCTTAATTAAGGCCACGGCCGCTTCCTTCCAACTCCTAGGCCTTTCCTATCCCATCGTCGCCATAAGACCTATCTGTGTCGGTGCGACGTAAAGCCCCTAGCAAAAAAAAAGTTCTTCATCTCTGATGTTAGGTTTCTGTCCAAGGCCCTTATCAGCATGGGACAGCTATTTTTAGACTGAATGGAAGTTGGCAGTAGGCATATGTCTGGTTGTTAAACATGAATCCAGTAAGCAACCTTGATTTTTTCTCCAACACAACATGATGAAATGATGTGAAATCCATGCTAGTGAAGTATCGCATATTCCTAAATTTATTAACAATGTCTTTTATCCTCGGTACTTAATCATATTCTGGGATTAGTTTTTCATTTAATTTCCTGACATCTAAGCATATTCTTAGGCTTTCATTATTTTTCTTTACTGTCACCAATGAGTTGAGATACGGAGTAGTTGTTTTAGTTATTATTCCATCGGATAACATCTCTTGAATGATTCCCTGACTTCATGGAAATATTTTTCCGGAATGCCATATTTTTCTCCTATATGGATTCCAATCATTTACCAGTAAATTTATTTAAAGTTTGGGATTTGCCCTGGTTTATTCTTAACCTCTGAATGTTGCTTCAAAATTTGATATAATTTCATCCTTTCCACTGACGAAATTTCAGTTTTTGCAGTACCCTTCGAAATGTCCGAATTTTCTTTTTCTTCTTCAATACTCACGATTTTCTCAATTGTGTTGATCATTTCTACCTCCATATCGTCGATATCATTCTACATTTTATCTGGATGTAAATCTTCTTTCCAGATGTTATTTATTCCTTGTCATATTCTTCTCATGTGTTCATTATCATTCATGTTGTTATTTAATCTAACTCTTTCAGCTATTTCTTCATAAAATCAATGCCTAAAATGATGTATTTTATTCTATTCATTATTATGAATGGGTGTTCAAATTTTCTGCTTCCTATTCCAATTTTAAGGTGCGTTTGCATCTTACATTCCACAGTTTTGTCTGGAACAATCCCTCTTACTTTTATTCCTGACACAGGTATTGTTGGCAATGTAATTGATAAGGTAGCGCAAACCATCCTAGAAATATTTACATTTTCTGTGATATCATCAACTAATTCATCTTGTCCTATTTCCCATGAATCAACTTCCACAATTATTCAACTTTAAATTTTATTTTTTCTCTTCCTTAAGATTCTCTATGCTCTGACCTATTCTAACGTTTGTGTTTGTTTACTTCTCAGACGCCTCTGAGTTTGCATTGAAGCTTGGAGCACATGGGTTCAGTCTGCGCTCTTCTCTTTCTCTGCGTTTATATCTCTGAAGTTCTAAGCTCTCTGCGCCTTCTATGTCTCCATTATTGTCTCGGTATCGGAGGCTTGCTCCCATCTCTATTTTGCGTGGCCTCTCGCAGATCCTGAATATATTTTTATTTGTATATTCTCTCTCCTTAAAAATCTCTTTCTTGCCTGTCCTCGTACATCGGTCTTCTTCTATATTTGTATCGTTTCCTGTTTACTCTGAATCGGTTATTTGGTTTGTGATACGGTACAAATCTGTCATTCGTATTTTATCTTCCGTACGATTCATTCTATCTTCTGTATTGGCATCTATTTTGCTATCCTTCCTTCTCTTTTGTAATTTATGTTAATGCCTCTTTGTTCCTCTGGTATGTTTTTACCAGTGTTTTGTTGTGATAACGTATGTATTGCCTGTTCATTATTTCAGTTTCGAATGATTCGACTTGTAGGCTGTACTGTTGTCATGTCCAATTGCCTTAGTATGTTTTCCATGTCTGTTGCTAATTCTACGTTTGTAGCTGCTAACGGTCTTTGTACATCGGGCGGTAATTGTTTTTTTATCGGCTTGATCGCTTCTAGTTCGCTTGGTGTTGTATCCAAGTCATGGAATCGGTGGAATTGATATGCGAAGTAATCGCTGAATCTAGTCTGTCCTGATGATGCGTATTTTCTTGAGTACAGTTCCAGTCTTAGGTGTTGTTGCTCTTCCGAATTCCAAAATCATCTCAGGAATGCTATTTTGAATTCTTCATAGTATTGGAAACTATTTGAATGCTTGGTACCATACGTCGGGTTTGAGTCTAGGTGTTTTTCAATTATTCGTAATTTCTTATCTTCAGGAAATCTGTTCTCCCTGAGATATTCTTCCATCTCTCAGGAATTGTTTTGGTGACATACTCGCAGTATTATTAAAGTGTTTAGGTCTATCACCGTATGTCTCAATGATATTTATAATTGCTGGATTGCCGTTGTTATTGCTCCATATAGTTACATCGTTAGTGTTCAGGTTTGATTCTGCTGTACCTGTAGGTGTTGTTTGCCTCTCGTTAATTTGTATTTCCATTGCTCTCAGTCTCTCATTATAATTAGATATGACAGATTTCTTTGCTTGGTTTTCCGTTCTTAAATCTTGGATTTCCTTTCTTATCTGTCGTAACCCTCCTTCCGTCTTATCAATCCTTAAGTTGGCCTCATATTTATTACGTTCCATTTCTTCCTTCATAATGCCTAACTTGTCTGCAATCTGGTTTCGGGCTACGATGAAGTTTGCCTCCATCGATTGGTTTGTAATTTCAATTCCTTCATTCAATTTATTATTTCTCTCCTGGTATTCTTCCCATCTTGTGAATTCATCTTCAATCCCTCGATGTTTTCTGTCAACTTCTTTATTTCTCTTCCTTCAGTCCCTGAATGTAGTTTTGGCTCTCGGATAATTCTTCTCTAAATTTGTTGACTTCTTCATAAACCTCTTTATTTGTATTTTCCATTATTTCCGTCATTTCAGTCTGCAGGTTTACCATGTCAGTTTTAATATCTGTGACTTCCAACCTAATTTTTCCAATCTCTGGTTTGATTATTTCCTTCTGTCTTTCCTCCATGTTTCTCATTTCTTCCATCTGATTTCATTCTTCCTGCATATTTCTGATTTCTTCTATCTGTTTCAGTTGCATTTCTTCCTGACTTTGCTGAAATTCTTCTTGCCTCTGCCGTCCTTCCTTCACGTTTCCAACTATCTCCTTGTTCGTTTCTTCCTGTCCCTGCTGTCCTCTTATACTTCTGATTTCTTCAATAATTTCTTGTTTTTTCTTGATCTCGCCTTTCCTTTCTCATGTCTTCAATCATTTGATCTTGCTTCTTTATCATTTCTTGCTGTTTTTCTTCCTGCTTTCTTATAATTTCTTTCAGGCTTTCTAATACTCCTCTTTGCTCTTCCTTCGTCTTCTGTATCTCTTCCTGATTATTCTTTATTGCTTCGTCCCTCTTCTGCAGTTCTTATTCCTGCTCCTTTTGATACTCCTTGAATTGAGCTCTGAATTGGCTAAGGTTTGCCATTTCTAATTTTTATTGTTTCTCTAATTTGATTTGATATTCTAAGAATGTCTAGATTGTCTCTAGTTACTTAAGCGAACATAATTAAATCTAGAACTTACTTACTAAATATTTTAATTTATTTCAATTTGTGCTTGCGGTTGGGTAGACTACCCGAAATTTTCTTCACCGAACGACACTAGGCCATTCCAAACCATGAGATAATCCAATTCCTAACTATATTCAGTTTTGGCCCATTACAGTGTGACCTTACATAAGAATTTAACATTTTATAATACATTTTTGTAATTTTTATCTTACTAGTATAATATATACTTTATTAAACCATTTTCGTTTAAATTTTGCAATTGACTGTCTATCGTGACTGTAACCCATCTTTGTTCTTCTTACTCTAATGTTTAGTTCAACATTAAAAACCTTCATATCTGGTCCGTATTGAAAGGAGATAACATACAATAGAGGGAAATTTGATTGATCCACCTTTTTTCAATACATAATATATTGTTAATATGATCACATTTTTAATTCAGTACCGGTTTCGGTGTCCATGGACACCATCATCAGCTGAAATAGGTCGTATGAACAAAGATATACAATTATGTAGTACATATAATAGACCCTTAGTAATAAGTGACATTAATAGGATGAAGTAAAAATACAATGCTTAAAAGAATATGAACAAGTTATGCGCTTGTTGGTCAAAGTATAAAATGAATGAAGATATTAACAAATGTTTAAAGACTTGATCAAGCGTAGCACTGCTAAACACTAGGTGAAAATAAAACATGGATATCCTAGGCTCGGCGATGATGAATGTGTCAGTCAGGACATGTTCTATATACACTGACTGAGCAAATGTCATGGGTTAACGGAGCACTGATGTGCAGGTGTGTTGTCTGCGCACCACACAACCCCTGTACCAGGGGCAGTTGTATAGGAGACCTTGTGAGCAGTGGCTGTGCATGTGACAGGTGTAACATGGAACGTCGTCGTGAGCTGACACCGTTCGAACGGGGTATGGTAGTCGGTGCCCGACGGATGAGAAGTGCGATTTCGGAAGTGGTGCGGGAATTGCGGCTTCACAAGATCAACCATGTCCAGGGTGTATCGTGAATAGTTGAATGCGGGTGTCACCGTCCACAACAAACGAACGACTGGCCGTCCAGCCACCCTCGATGACCGTGACCGGCGTCATCTGAGACGCATTGTCAATAGTGACAGAAGGGCAACCGTGCACTGTAGGAACATGGGTTCTATGGGGTATGGGAGCGGCGCCGCACACGGGTGTCACTGTTAGCCCAAAGCCATCGGGCACAACGACGCGCATTTGTCGCCAGTCACCAGGGAACAATGACGTAACGTGATATGGTCGGACGAATCACGATTTCAACTGCACCTTGTCGGTGGGAGGCACCGTGTATGGCGCAGACCACATGAAGCAATGGGTCCTGCCTGCCTCAAAAGTGTGGTCCAGCGCGCTGGTGTCTGTTATGATCTGGGGTGCATTTTCCTGGTATGGAATGGGCCCCCTAGTTGTTCTGGAAGAGACTTTGAATGGTAGGTGGTATGTTGAGCTGCTCGGAAACCGTATCCACCCAATTTTGGCCTTCCAGCGCCCAGACGGTTCTGCGGTGTTTCAAGATTATAACGCGCAGTCACATCGCTCCCACATTGCCCGGGAATGGTTGCAGGAACTTGCAGCGGAGGTCCAACGACTACCATGGCCACCCAGGAGCCCCGATATGGACCCCATCGAGCATATATGGGATGTCCTGGAACGCAGGCTCCGTGCCATTGATCCTGCACCCACGAACAGACCAAAATTGGCGGCCGCTCTGCAAACGTTTTAAAAATGTAACCCCTTTAACACTTCCCCTTAAGTGGATTTTCTGAAAACAAATTATGCGTGTTCCTTTACTAATACAGGAGATTCCAAATACCAATCCTCACGTCTGTAACATGTTATAATTTTGAGGTACAGTATACACATTTTTAAAATTCACCCCTTTGTCTCTCCTGTTCACCACCCCTGTTTTCCAAAAACAAAAATGACGTGTTTTTTAATTTTTAAAGGAGTACCAATTTTCAGGAATGTATCATCTTCAGTTTTTGAGGTATAAGTATCCACATGAAAGGTATTCAACCCCTTTTTCACCCCCTTAACAGGATTTTCCAAAAACAAAAGAATGCATGTTTCTTTAATTTTAAAGGAAATTCCAAATACCAATTTTCATGTCTGCAAACTGTTGATTTTTCGAGATATACACTCATTTTAAAAATTCACCCCCATTTTCACCCCCCTTAGCAACGATATATTCAAAAATCCTCCCTTAGTGAGCACCTACATCCTAATATAAATGTATTCCCAAAATTTCATTTTTTATGTTCAGTTGTTTTAGCTCGGCGATGATGAATCAGTCAGGACAAGTTATTTTATGTATATAGATGAGATTGAAAACCTTGTAAAGTTCTTGGATCTTACCCTGGAGGTCTCAGATTGAATCCCATTCAATTCGCTCACTCCTGTTTTATGCGGAAAGGCGCGTTGCGAGTTCGGATCTCGCGACATGATATTTTTTTTGGTAAGAGATTTTAATGAGAAAATGCATTCATTCTTCTGAATAACTATACGTCCTTTGTTAATGGGTATTGTATGGAATATCAGTAATATAGATCAATTTCTGTGTAGGTGGTAACGCTTTTTGTAGGGTGCCAACATACATGGACATTAGTTTGAAATTACAGCCCAATATGTGCGTAAAGTCGGAACTAGTACTGCGACCCTCCGGTCAACCTCCGAAGCTCCGTAACCGCTTTGCCTCCGTCGGTAGTAGCGGAGATCACCGGAGGAGCGCTGTAATCGTATTATCCGATTCAAACAACAGGAGTGCCATCTCCTTTTCACAGCGCTATTTAACACACACGGAGTGCGACGGTTCGTAGCCGTGAGGGCAATAGCCCATACCTCTGACACATTACACACTGGGGAGTGGGGTGGGGCAGAGGTATGGTACAACTCCACTGAGACTAGTATATTCTCAAGAAGGTGGAGGCGCTCCAGTTTTGTAGGCAACAACAACAACTTGAAACTAGCAAGGACGGAGGGTGAGCCTAATCCCAAATCTCTACCGGCCCCGTGCCCAAGAAGGCCTCCTCGAAAGCAAAGAAACAAGTCAACACACAGCGAGCTCGAGCTACCCAGGGTCGCCCTGTGCCTAGCTCCACTCCCCACTGGAAGAAACAAAAGCAGAATAAGAATGCGAAGAACCCAAGAATAACAACCCGCACTTTTCACGAGGAGACGAAGCAACAAAGAGAGACGCCACCCGCCAGAGACGGTACGGTAGGGGGAACGTTAAGGCTTCGGTGAATTCCTGAAAATAGTCTTTCTGAACTTAAAACGCAAAAGCCTCCAAATAATCCACTCGATTCCTTGACTGGCACTTGTCACGCTAGAAGCATTTGGTTCAGTTTGCTGGTACAAGGGACGCTCATCTCTGCATACTCCACTCCGAGAGAAGCATAAACACACAAAACATAGAGGTAGTCCTAGGGCTAACTAGGAATAACATACTGGGAGGAGACCTCAGCTCAAAATACGGTTGCTGGGATTGTCTCACGCGTAACAGACATAACCAAATTATATCTCAGGAATACGTGGTTATTTATTTAATCGTATGGTGATTTTATACAATATATATATACACAAGGCAAAATCAAACTTTAAAGTCCATCCTTGTCAGCCATTCAGATAAACCAGGTGTGAGAGCGAACAAATAATCAGGAGTGCCAGGGTACGAATGAAGAGGACAGCGTTGGACCAGGTGCTCAATCGTCTGTTCTTCCAGGTTACAATCACACATTGGTGAACTGATCCAACCCCACTTGTACTTGAAATAATTGCAACAACCATGCCCAGTCCTTAACCTGTTGATACGGCACCAGAGGTTCCTCGGTACATCAAAACCGTTTGGCTTCTTTGTGGGTTGCTGGTATTGTCTCACGCTTAACACACAAGGTACCAAACTATATAACCAAATTATATCTCAGGAATACATGGTTATTTATTTAATCGTATGGTGATTTTATACAACGTTTTTGTTGACCACTCATGCTTCCAACTTTCAGTTTGGTCAAATCCATCCGCAATGAGTTGCCCTGCAGTGACACTTGCTGGTCTTCTTGATTGAAGTCGCTGCTGTGACGGATGGCAGAATTCCTGGTGTAGTGGCAAAGAGAGTGATGCCCAGAAGAAGGCGTAATTGTAAAGCAGCCAAATGGGTTAAATTTGAAAGGAGGCTGGATACGCTACTTCAGGTGACCAAAAACACTCAGCTGTAAATCCCGGCCCAGATATACGAAGCAGAACACTCGTACGTGAGGTCCAGGACACAACAAATGCGAGCGTGCCGGTCTTCACTCAAAAGCAGACCAAGCCAACGAAATGCTAGTTCACGTCAAAGAACCAATACGAAGGCGCAACAGACACAAGAGGAGCAGGACGCGATACAATTATTACGATATCGATAGAGAAATGAAAATCCGGCTGAATAACCGAATCTCTGCAATAACAGCTCGCACGAATGCAACAACAAAGTATGTTCGACACAAATACCAGATCGGTATGAAACTAAGCAATAGGCCTACATTTCCATGTGAGAGCCACACGTAATCCCAACCTTAAGGGGGGACTTAACGGTCCAGTATTCGATCCATGAGAAGGCCAAGGTCATAGCAAACACACTAGAGGCGGCGTTCACACCCAGCGGGGAACCGTCCGACCCAAACTTCACGAGGCGAACAGAAGCAAATATAGAGGAATTCCTGACTAGAGATCAGATGGTTTACTGATCACCTTAACCGAAAAAAATACAAAAACATAATACTGGAAAAGCAACTAGAAAAACTCCAACCTTCCTCACAATTATATTCAACGCAATGCTCAGGCTTGAATATTGCCCTGAACAGTGGAAGATGGCAAGAACACTAATGTTTCGGAAACCAGATAAAGACAGATCGGATCCAAGCAACTACCAACCAATAAACCTTTTGGATACCCTCAGCAAAGTATTCGAGAAAATACTCTTTGAGAAGCTAGTAGCACATATAAAGAAAGAGGAATTATCCATAATGAACAGTTTGAATTCAGGAACGGACACTCCTCCACGCATCTGCTCATGCGAGTATTACAACATGCAATTCCTGGCTTTAATAAATTATGAGATACGGGCGCAGTATTCGCAGACATTCGAAAGGCCTTTGATAAAGTCGGGCATGAAGGCCTGCTGACGAAACTAATAGATTATTAATTCCATCCTGGATACGCAAGACTAATCAAGTCATATCTGGAGTGCTGAGCTAGGTGAATATACATAATGCACTCTCTAGCAGGTGCAGGATCAGAGCATGCATAGCCGAGGCTCGCTCATACTCATAGGCCCAATTCTGTTTGTTCTATATCCAATGATATGTCAACAGCTGAACTCACTGCCATGCACCTCAATGTAAATGATACAACAATATCAGGGCAGCATCCTCAACTCATGAGGACACGAAAGAGGCTACAGGTAGCGCTACACACACTCGAGTCGTGGTTAATTAAATTGCGCATAAAGGTTAATGTAAACAAGTGCCCAGTAGTGATGTTTACACGGAAAAGCAGACGCTTATATAATCTAGCCAATATAAAACCTCTAATAATATTCAACAAACAAATCGATTGGAACGAGAAAGCTAAATATGTAGGGTTAGTCCTATATAAGAAGCTCGCCATGCTGCACCATATCAAATGTAACATAAGAGACACATACGACTCATCAAGCTCTATCAAATACTGAATCGGATATCTAGTATAAACAACAAGGTAGCCGTCAACATGTATAAGGCCCTAATTAGGTCAATTATCATGTATGCAACCCCAGCATGGGAATACACTGTCGTGACACATCTGGATAAGCTTGAAAGGATACAAAACAAAATGCCTACGAGCAGCAGCTAAGTCCCTTTGGATACGCCGGCAACGGACTTAAACCAAAGTACGAGAGTCTGCTCAATAAAGCACCGTATACGAAAACAAACACTCAGAATATACACGAAGTCATGGGGTAATAAGATCAATTCGTTTGCAAAAGGTGATGATTATGATGCTTGTTGTTTAAAGGGGCCTAACATCTAGTTCATCGGCCCCGAATGGTACGAGGTGGAACGAATGTAATGATACTTAAAATTGAAAAATGTATCCACTGAGTAGAATCAAAACAAATGATGATGAAAAATTATTATGAAATTAAAATAATCAGTGGATCTAATTCTCAATGCCTTATTTTCTGATAAAATGATAGGAGATAGAATAAGGCATTGCCTTAAAGTACAGTAATATATATCATTCAAATTAGAAATTAAAATAACACGTTAAAAGCATACACACAAACTAAAACCAAATACAGTAGAGACACTCAGCGAGATATCGAGGGACAGCTATTAGAGCTCTCTCTAGCGGGTAGACCTGAAAACTACTGATTTTCTCCTGGTACTAATCACCCGCCTCCAGTATCACACACCTTAATATCGTAATCTGCTGGGTAGCATGTGCAACACGGGGACATTCACGATACTTCCTTTAATATCACTATTATCATGTCTGTTGTCTCTTTCTCTTCTTAGAATTAACAGCATGTCCGAGGCGATGTAACTTGTGTTGATCGCCATGTGGTGGGAGCGAAATTCGCCCTTCCCCGCACCCCGCTTCCGAAGTGGAAAAGAAAACAAACAAATTCTCGCAGTTCGCTCTCGGGCGGATAGCCGACTGCTGGACTCAGCGGTCTCACACTTCTCAGTTTATTGGGGAACCGGTGACCGGCTGAGCCATTGGTTGGCATCATCATTCTGGCCATATTCAGCCTAGTTCAGTACGTAGCGAAAATTATCATTATTCTAATTCTTTGTCATCTGTCATCTCGAACATTTTACGAGTATAATATCCCCTGCCTTCACACTATTGCATCTCAAATCCATCTTATTCATTCATTTAGAGGACTCTACTCAACAGATTGGGGACCGATGAACGCTCACTGATCCAAGGAGGGAGGTTGGCCCCCTCGCCGAAAACCGGTCGCTAACTCGACCGTAATGTTAAGTTAGGTTGAGATAGGTTAGAACCCGCTCCCGCAAAACTGGTCACTGACGAGGCCGTTCGGTTAGGTTAGGAAATGACGCCATCGATAAGTCAGAGGTCAATGACATCTGGTGTAACTGGAGACCCGTGGGAAAATGCTGACTCAGCAAGATTGAAATCGCCCGCGCTGTGCTTGAAACTTTGTTGCTCTTCTGCTTCCGAGGTACGGAAAGAGCAACTAAGTACGGGAAATGAATGAATAATATCTTCGAGACATTAAGGTCATGAGAGGAAAATGAGCAGATATACTTGTATTTTGGAGAGATTGATCTTCATCAGAGGAAATTAGGCAGATATAATGAGTGTTGGAGAGAGAATGCATCCACCATCCATGGTATTCTATGACTGTTGTATGAGCGTTTCTGTGAAGACTCTTTTGTTGTTAACGAGTAACGACCACTTGATTCCGGTTGAGTCTGAGATTGCCTCCATTTACTTGGGGCTCCTCAATTCCATCCACCCTCCCTTGCGCGACTCGGTCTTCTTTTTGCTTCGACGGGGTTTGCAAGGCACTGAGAGTCTCATTTTTGTGCCCTGCGTGACCTTTCACTTTCCGATATTGTCATTCTTGAAAAGATCATAAATCTTTAATAGTCGCCTCTGATTAGAGTTAAGAGGTAATGATTACGATATCTCGTTGTATGTTCCCTGGAAACAATAATCATCACGGCCACCAGCAGAGTGGACTCTGGCACGAGCGGAACCAGGACAGCCAGTGCTGCGAGTTTTTACACTTGTCTCCTAAGTGCAAATGTTTTGGGAGATGTGGCAATTATATATTAAAAAAATACTTTTGCATATGCTTTATTGTTGGGATACCAATTTTCTTCTCATTGTTCTGTGATTTGCTATGATACGTGTTTTGTGATTTCTAGAAAAAGCCGCCATTGCTTACTTCAGTTCAAGCGCTGTGTATTTGATGAGGTAAAATATATTATTCTGTTAATTTTTATATCAGGGCTAAAGCGTCGTTCTTTGTTCAATTGTTGTATATGACATCGTTAATATATTCCCAGGAGCTCGTTTCACTCGCTACGTACAAAGTGTGAAGGGAATGTAAATAGAACTTTCTTTTAACTTTCTCTGTTGTCTGAGGTAATCTTGATCTAGTGTCGTTTCTGCGAACGTACCCTCTTTTTCTGCACGGACATTTTGGACCCTGAGGGCTAATAAAACCTATAATTATGTATCGACCAATGTGTATGTGCGTTCTTACAATTTAAGCAGTGGCGGCTCGTGACAAAATTTTTAGGGTGTTCACAACAACATTTTTGTTCATGTCTCAAATCAGCAAAAAATTAACATAGGTACAAAAATTATTTCACTAACAGTTCCTTGTACGGTTCCTTCTTCACAAATAATTTGGTAGAACCCCTGTAACCGTGGATAAATTTTATACGAGACTAATTTGTTAGTGTAGAACTGAAGTAAAATGCACAATAACTTTATTACACTGCGAATATTGAAGGATGCGAGCACTATTCTTGGTTTTTAAATAGCACGAACTTCACCTGGGTGTTAGTGTAGAACCAAACAAAACCCCATGGTCTACCAGCTTTTTTGACCGCCATCTCACCGTCAGATAGCTCCTCAATTGTAGCGGACCTCGAACCAGCCCTCAGATCCAGGTTAAAATCCCTGACCTGGCCGGGAATCGAACCCGGGGCCTCCGGGTAAGAGGCAGGCACCCTACCCCTACACCACGGGGCCGGCAGAGTTCTACTGTGTCATATGTTAATTATTCTCGTCTTGGAAATTATAGACAATACTACCGTAGGGAATTCAATACTGGCGTTTTTGTGTGCATGAGAATTTTCATGTTTATTTATTTTTGCACTCAAATGAGCAAGGTCTGTGCACCCAGTTGAATTCCATTCACTTCTTTTTTTGTTGAACAATAAACAGGGCAAACAAAAAAGCGCGTTCCTAGATCTACATCCACAGAGCCACTTGCGTGTTTCGTACACTTCTCTCTTAAACTTACGCCTATACTCGCGTTTGACAGTTTTTGTAAAATTTTTTCGATAATCAAATCTGGTCTGTTCGGTCCAAGCCTTTTAAATTCTAACTTATCCTGATAGGTTAATATTTCACCGGTTAAAATTACCTGAACCGAATTCATTTCCTCTTACACAAAGAATACAATGGTCACAAACCATACAAACACAGAAGCAGAACAGAACACTTAAATTAATTTCACTTGAAAAGATTTTCCAGTCACAAGGTAAAGCAAACTCCTTCCCGCGATTACAAACACCTGTTCACAACGAGCTAGAAAATGCCTATTCAGAATTAGGGTACTAGCGAAATCTGCCGGTAATGTAATGCAATAGTAGTTCCTGGGAGGCTGTGGCTAACGGTAATAGGGGAGGTCCCTTGTGGTCAACTGTCATACTGCCATACTGCCACTGGATTGAGGGTGGCTCTAGACGAGAAGGCACGTACCTTGCCGTGCTCTTCGCTAATGGGAATATCAGTGCAGAAAACCATGACGTCATCTGCTTTGCGCATGCGTATAGTCTTCAGCACAATAGCGCATTATCCAGTGTGCTCGCTGCACTGTCAGTCAAAACGAACAACTGTCGGTGTAACGGAGCTTCGATATAAGTCGAGTGTTTTCGATCGATTGTCGAAATCAGGTCGAAAGAAAGGAAAGTTTTAAATTATCCATGAATGCGTAAATATGTATTAAAACTGGGTGTTCACGTGCTCCTGAGAGCCCACCGCCACTGAATTTAAGAGATGTTTATAGAAACTAAATGTTTTTGGCTGCTTCCAGCATATCTTCCACTTAGGTACTTGTTCCAGTCTATGCCATGGTATGCCATGAAACCGTTCCTGTCTTTATTGAAGCAAAAATCTTTGTCACATTGTATGCACATATGACATCAGGAATTAGATTGTAGCATTGGACCAGCTCAACACAAGGACATCGACAAAATTCTCTGTACAAAGAAAAAAAGAAAGAAAGAAAGAAAGAAAGAAAGAGATGAATATCATGGTGCCATATTGCATCATTGGCTTTGAAAGCAACAATCACCAATACCACTTCCACCATTTTTACTTCCCCTATCACTCCAAACTATTAAGTTCTACAGATCTAAAAACATGATTTTCCAGCTAAATTAGTCTCTCTTTGCTATTTACGCGAACCTTCTTTCTTTGGATGGGTTCGAAGTCTTTTAACATGAACATGTTTTTGGACTGGGGACCTAGACTTAGCGTGAACAGTTTTCCGTCGACTGCTTTCCGACGCCACGGTAACCATAGAAACCGGTGCACGTCAAGACAAGAACAACATATCCATGCTTATAATAAGCTTGTCCATGTAGAGGGGAATTTGGTTAATTTCTTTCTTTCTTTCTTTCTTTCTTTCTTTCTTTCTTTCTTTCTTTCTCTTTCTTTCTTTCTTTCTTTCTTTAGTTTCCGGCTTAAGGGTACCTGGACGTGAAACCCGCATATTTGAAAGGTCATTTTGTACGAACATACAGTATATAAGAAACGGATTGTTCCATAAATACTCAATTTTGCTCACCTTTTTAATATCAACTCGAAAACATTTCTTAATACTCTACTAATAACACTAGCATCTGCAATAAGGACTTACAAATGTATCCCAAAAGAATTTTACCCTGTTAAGATGGACTTTCGAAAACAAAATATTTTTTTCCTTTAAAAATTGGAGGTAGTTTAAGCCATATTACATATGTTTTAGGGGGTGAATCTCTATTGTATAATTTGGGCAATCAGAGAAGTGTACTGAGTTTGATAGCTCTGTTTCAGCGTTAAGACTACTACACTTTTGTATATTCGCCGTCGTACAGAAGAATGGAAAACCCAGCAAAACCATTCTCAGGACAGCCTAAGGTGGGAACCAGCCCTTCACCGTCTCCCGAGTGTAGGGGCGTAGAGCCATGGTAGAGCAGTGTTCACTTCTAGGCCGAAACTTACTGTGTCTCCACTGACTGCGTGTTTTTTCTTCAACCGGTGGTACGTGATACTTGTGGTACTTGAGGTTTTTGTCCCATGGTACGCAGCGAGGTGGCTAACGGAGTTGCATTGCTATTCAGAATACGTTTCAGGCTTTAAAAGTTAAAACGGCTGTTATGTACAATCTTTACATTCTACAAACTAAGCGAGTTAGTCGTGCGGTTCGGGTCGCACAGCTGTGACCTTGCATTCGGGATAGTAGGTTCGAATGCCACTGTCGGCAACCCTGAAGATGTTTTTTTTCGCGATTTCCGTGGGTGCGTTCGAAAAGTTTTCATTCCCCACCCGGAAGGGGTGGGGTGGGCCACCTGAAGGGTTACGCCCTCCTTCTGGCCAGGAGCTTGGGTGGGGTGGAGGAGATGTGTGGAAAGTGGGAGGTGGGTAAAGGCGATGTGAAAAAATATGGGAGGTAGGGGCCTCTTGGCTAAGTGAGGTGTAATGATACATATGCCTTTATTAGATTATGAATTAAGTACAATACAAGTGAATCATACAGCTATACAGAGAAACTAGATTTAAGAGTTGTGCTATGGAAAAAGTGGAGAGCGAAGGGGTGATAAAAGGAGGAGAAGTGTGCAAGTGACGTAAGGAGAAGGCGAAGATTGTCGGAGGGCAGCAGATGTGGGAATAGGAACTGGATTGAGGTGGGGGAAAATGGTGATCGGAAGTAGAAAATTGGGGAGGAGGGGTAGGCCGGGGACGTCAACGAGGTGAGGGAGGTCGGTTCAAGGGTTGGGGGTGGAGAGCGGGAATGTTCAACGCGGTGGTGACGGCCGTAGGGATATAAGCCGTGATTGACGGGGCGGTGAACGTTTTCGGGCGTCGGTAGATGCAGCCGTAGCAGATATGTAGGTCCATCGACGTTGAACATTCGGGAGGCGCGTTGTACCGGGAGTCCTGATTGGCGAAGGATATGGGCGATGAAGTCAGAAAGGAGACCAGGGTCTACCCCACGGACGATGCAGCTGGAAGTTGGCTGTTGTTCTGTCGGTGGTGGTGGCGATGATAGGCGACGTGCTGTAGTTTCCTCGGCCGGCGGCTGGAGCTGAGCCGGATGTTGAGCAGGGGAAGGAGAAGCGGAGGGAGGAAACGTCATAAGGGGAAAAGGATGGGACAGTACGGAAATTGTGGGAGGAAATTTAGGGGAGGTGTGGGCATAAGTGGTGGTGGTGGTGGTGGTGGTGGTGGTGGTGGTGGTGGTAGTAGTAGTAGTGATGGTAATGACAGGGGAGGTGTAGTGAGAAGGCGAAGGTAGAGGTGGTGAGCGGTATGGAGGAGGCGTTGTTGCTGGAGACGAAGTGACTGATGCAGGCGTTTCTTGGTCGCTGTCGGGGAGCTGTGCCGTGATGTTTGGGGGCGTAGCTACCACTCGATGAAGACGATTGTTGATTAGTGTGCCATGATGAATGATGTGGTCCCGGTCGGCTGAAGAGGCCAAATATAGCAGTACTACGTCTGAAGGACCTGGGCCGGCGAAGAGCCGGGAAGCACAGTGGACTCCAGAGGGTCGAAGGGCAGTGGGAATATGTCGAGGTGGACATCACAAACGAGGCAAGTGTACGTATAGGGCAGGCCGACCTCCATCTCGGTGCCAGCCTATTTGCTTTATTACGGTCAGGGGTGAGAAATTATAGGTGAGGCGTCACCTGGCCGACGAAAAAGAGAATTGAGAGTCCTTTTCCCCAGGGAAAACCAGATCTCCCGCGATATCCCACTTTCACACCAGGCAAATGCTGGGGCTGTGCCTTAGTTAAGGCCACGGTCTCTTCCTTCCCACTCTTATCCCTTTCCTATCCCATCGTTGCCATAAGACCTATCTGTGTCGGTGAGACGTAAAGCAAATAGTAAAACAAATATTTTACAAATTTTAAACCTTCAAATGAAACTAGAAAGTGTTCATTTTAGATTGTATTCATGACCTCTAATACCTAATGAGAAAATCTTCAATAGTCTGCCACCTTTCGGAAGATGAACAAACTACAACGTATAAGCTTTTCGTCTGTTCCCTGTCTCAACTTCCTTGGAGCATTACTACTGTTGTCTTACGGTATCCGTGCAAATCGTAGTTGATGTGTTTCAGTCTGACTTCTTTTGTTTCTGAGTGAAATAGCCAAACCAAGCCCCATGGCGCAACAGGCCCGTAGGGCCATGGCCTACCAAGCGGTCGCTGCTCAGCCCGAAGGCTTGCAGATTACGAGGTGTCGTGTGGTCAGCACGACGGATCCTCTCGGCTTTCGAGACCGGTCTAAGTGAAATAATGGTTTTAAATTTGTGTTGTAGGATGGATAAGTGTTTATTATATACTGATAATAAAAGGTCAAGTATCGATGCTGCAAGACGAACACTAAGATGCGATTCCGTTATTTATTTATTTATTTATTTATTTATTTATTTATTTATTTATTTATTTATTTATTTATTTATTTATTTATTTATTTATTTATTTATTTACATGAGTATGTCTTACGGCTTGAGGTCTGCTGGAGTTACCGTCATCAATTTTCCGACACCATTGTATGCATAGACTGGCAGTGAGCAGCAGGATTCCGAAGCCGGTAGCGTACGGCCCTAATAACAATAACATTGATTTATTAGACCTATTAGGTCCTTTATTTTACTGTTGAAGAAATGCTTAAAAGTAACCAACCTGTTTTAGACCGATCTTTGGTCAAATCTCTTTCCATTCAACTCTCTCACAGCATGATTCACACATATTTTCAGGTTTGTGTGTTTGTCCAGTCCTTGTGAAATCCAGTTACATACATTGAGCTGTGACTTCATTTGGAATGTTCTCGTTCATGACTAAGCTTAAACCACGTTTCTCTACGGGGTCGGGTATGAGGTGAGATTAATCTGCCGCCACGAGTTTTCATGACCGGACGCCCTTCTTGACGCAATTTAGTAATAGAAATTGTATATCAACACCTCTCCTACCCTGCCGGCCAACATTATGACGGTGAAATTTTTTTCCAACCGACGGTGTCAGACCGTTTAGACTTCAACGCCTTAACGGTCATGGCCACCAGGCAGGATCTCCCACGTATTTTCAGGTACAGTGATTAAATTACACTAATAAGGCGATAAACGTACGTGTCCTTTGAGATTAGGTCTATAGTATGTGAGGTTTAACTTTTAAAAAATGTTACATACAACTGAGCTGTGACTTCATTTGGTATGTTCTCTTTCATGACTGAGCGTAAACCATTACATGTATCGTCTCCGAGATACATCTCAGTAAGTTTGCACATATGGGCATCTTTCGTAGGAAACAAATTACCTCTATTCTGGAAAGAAATGAATGGATAAGAATTTTCTAATAATAATGTTTTATATGATTTATTTTACGTCCCACTAATTACTTTTATGGTCTTCGGAGACTCCGAGATACCGGAATTTGGTCCCGCAGGAGTTTTACGTGTCAGTGAATGTACCGACACGCGGCTGACATATTTGAATACCAGTACCTTAAAATGCCACGGGACTGATACAGGATCGAACCTGCCAAGATGGATTCAGAAGGCCAGCGCCTCAACCGTCTGAGCTACTCAGTCCGGCTAAGGATTTTCTTTTTGTACAGCAGCTTCCTTACAATTATCACACTGTAGAGAATTGACTAAGATTCGTTACCATAAATCCTGAGATATATTAGTAATATTCTGTGATAATAAACCTAACACATTTCGATTGATGCAAGCTTACCAATGCTTGCACTCTAATTTCAATAGTAATTTTGACATCCTTATAATATACCTTTAAAGATTAGAAGAGACTGAGACCGCTGTTATTCAATTACTAACACCCGCAAAACAAAAACTTCACTTGTAACCAAATGTTGTAGGCTAGGAAGGAAATGAATTAGGCATCTTTAATCGTAAATTTAATTGCATTAATAAGTAGGCAACAAGTGTACATGAGCACAAGTACGCCACTTACCGATGTATTCAAACTCCTATTCCTTCCTCATTCCTTCTTCGTGAATAAGACAAACCACACCCGAGCACTGCACGGGTATTCATCATTCTGCCACACAGTAGTTTTCCGAAAAAATAATGTGAAATGTACATAAAAACAACATAAAGCAAAACTGTACGTAACATAATAACATGCATGTTTAGAGTGAATGTGTAGTGACGTAAGATGGCGGCAGCCGCAAGTTTCCGGCTTCACTAGCACCAATACTACGAGATACGGCGCTGCCTGCTATTTCCTGTATGTCTCTAACTGTAACCATGGCAACCAGTGCTCGTCATCTACACTATGTCAGTTAACGTCATGTTCTCACTGTGCGCTTTCTTCCCGTAACTCTTGAAAAATTTTCCTATCAAGTGAACCCCATTCTATTCCTCAGTTCAGAACTAAAATTCGTTAACTGGACGGGAAACGAACCCAGAGCCTTATAATAAGAGACAGGCACACTACCTCTACACTACATGGCTGGCTAATAATAATAATAATAATAATAATAATAATAATAATAATAATAATAATAATAAACCGGGCAAGTTGGCCGTGTGGTTAGGGGCGCGCAGCTATGAGCTTGCATCCGGCAGATAGTGGGTTCGAACCCCACTGTCTGAAGCCTTGAAGATGGTTTTCCATTGTTTCAGATTTTCTCACCAGGCAAATGCTTGTGCTGTACCTTAATAAATTAAGGCCATGGCCGATTCTTTTCCACTCCTAGGCCTTTCGTAATCCCATCGTCGCCGTAAGACCTATCTGTGTTGGTACGACGTAAAGCAAAATTGTAAAATAATAATAATAATAATAATAATAATGATAATAAAAATCTTCTACCGCTTTTCCAACACCTGTGGATTCGAGTGTGCGAACTGCTTCGCACATGTGGATTTGGCCGTGTTTTAAGGCCGGATTATCTTCCTGACGCCAACCCAATTTCGGGGGATGTTTCTGTGGTGATTGGTAGTGTGGTGTGTTGTCCAAATATGAATAGGAGATTGTTGGGACAGAAATAAACACCCTGTCCCCGAGCCGGAGAATTAATCAAAAGCGATTAAAATCTCCGAGCCAGCCGGAACCTTTTGAACAGAAGGGCAGTACGCTGACCATTCAGCCAACGAGTCGGATAATAATAATAGGCCTAATAATAATTGTTTGTCCAATCCTTGTCCGGTTTCTCTACGGGGTCGGGTATGAGGTGAGATGAATCTGTCGTGGCGAGTTTTTTTTTTATGACAGGGTGCTCTTCTGACGTCAACCTCATCACAGGAGTTAATGAGATGAAATTAATGATATGATATATCATAGTAGGAAAGAAGAGGGTGAAAACCGGTGCCGGCACATAGTCTACTCCTGTCGGAAAGTACCAAGGGGTCTGCTCAAGGCTTAACGTCTCCATCCGACGGACGAATCACCATCAACTGCGTCATATGCCCTCACTCCATATGAGCACTGTGGAGGGGTTTGGAATTGATTCCAGTCTTTTGGCACGTAGTCTGGTGATTAGAAAATGTATATCATCACCTCTCCTACCCTCCAGGTCAACGTTCTGAAAACGAAATATTTTTCGACGGGACTCGAACCGGCTACCCACGGTGTCAGAACGGATAGTCTTGACGCCGCACAGAGGAGTATTTCACCTCAAAATCTGGCCAAAATTATTTAGGAGTTTCATTTAGTATAAAAAGCAATAAAAAGTGATTTAATGTAATAGTCAGTATGTTGTTCATATACAGAGTGAAGCGAAATTCGCGCACTCGGGTGTCGGAGCGCGACTGCTCATATGCCAGCAATAAAATAATGTCTCTCACAAAAATTCGTCCTGCGAGTATATCCGGGAGAAAAAGGACGTTGAAGAGTGACAATCTGGCAACACTGTAACCACATGTAGGGTAACTACCTCTGTCAGCACATATTAGTCGTGCTGTACAGTTGGTGCAGTGGATAGAGTTTTGGGTTAGCATGCAGGAGGTCGAGGGGGTCGATCCTGGTTTGAGGCGTATGTTTTTTATTTCGTAAATTTAGTCCAGGTGGTATGTGGCATCTTAAATGTCAACAGCGATTGGAGCGGGACCTCTAGAAACGATTTGCACTTACATATTACGATCCTAGAAATGCATGAACATTCGTTTTCATTGGTCAGCTTTGAAAGACGCCCTTTCCACGTCGTGGGCGTGAATTTATTCGAACCACTTCATCTACTAGATGCGTTACAACGTGTTCAGCGTTACTAAATTTTGTAAATGTAGGATACATGTGACCTAAGAAACGGTGTCTTACTGTATTACAGTATGTAATGTCCGATGGAAATTAGTAAATAAGAAAAGCGCCTCAACCCAGGATAAAACCTTCTACCTCCTGCATGCTAACCCAAAACTCTATCCACTGCACCAACTGTATAGCACGGCTAGTATGTGCTGACAGAGGTAGTTACCCTACATGTGGTTACAGTGTTGCCAGATTGTCACTGTACAACGTTCTTTTTCTGCAGGATATACTCGCAGGACGAACTTTTGTGAGAGACTTTTTTTTATTGCTGGCATGTGAGAAGTCGCGCTGCGACGCCCGAGTGCGCGAATTTCGCTTCACTCTGTATAACACAAGAAATCTGACCATCAAATACATATTTAGTACTTGTACACACTTGTAATATTCATAAATATTAATATATATATAATACATGACGAGTTAATGAAACAATTATATACAAAGTGTATCTGGAATCCTCTCCGAATCATTTTCGTATCATTTCATATAAAAAATTATTACAAATTATTCATAATCATAATATACTACAGGAGTTTTCATAATTTACGAAAATAAGCAAACATAGTTATATACAGTATCTTCTTCGAATCGGTCTAGTGCCAATGTGTATAAAAATATGACTGTAGAAATGTTCCTAATCAAACTCATCACTATCGGTTTCTTCTGTCTCTTCATTGTTTTCCTCTGGTAGAAGTACGTTAGGTGTTTCTGGAAGTAAGATTTCTAAGGCTTCCGATGAAAAGGATTTACTTTTCTATTGTCGCCTTTGTCTATTACTGCTCAGCAATGGACCTGATGTTAACAAAAGGCTATTCAGTATATCTTTGTTACACCGAACTTGAGAGAATTTCCTGGAAAATTGTAGCCGATATAGGCGAAAATGTCTATTTCTTGCTTCGGCTGCCTCTTCTGAAAGTTGGCCAATGGGCAATATTGCATGTTCTAAAACTGTGGCAGCGTGTCTCAGAAATGTATGCACTGTGGGTGTCATTGGGTGCCCCCCATACAATTTTACATACAGTTTTGCGGTTTCTTGTGAGTAATTCGCGAATTTCTTTACATCAATTCTGTGTCCACTCGACGAAGTCTCCAAAATAACCTTAAATTTCCTTATGACATTTATATCTATTCCTGTGATTCTGGAAGCGGTATCTTGATCGGCAAAGAATCTTCTCGAGGTGCTTCCATCATTACTGTTGCCAAATCCTACTTTAGGAACATCAATCAAGAGGCCCATTTCTTCTTTCAAACCTGCTTGAACACGTTTCTTTGTGTCTGTTATAACCGCTTTGTCTGCATTCGTTCTTGCTTGCCACTTTAGAATAGGGATTTTGTAAGACAAATGCAGGAGTGACTCAAAAAATGGTATCCTTGCGTGAATAATTGATAGTCCAAATTTGAGAGTTTCGGAGTTTTCTGTGCGTTGTTCCTTCGTTAAATTATTACACCTTTGAAGGTTGTCTCCACATATTTAGCACCTCATAGTGGAAGATTCTTTGTCACAGCATTACATACTTTTGCGTCTACCATGGTGGGCACTAGTGTATGTTTTATGTGAAGTAAAACACCACCTGCTGAAGGTATTTTGGTCTTCCTTTTTGGTTCTCAATATAATTTATTTCTTAATTTGTAATTGTACTGGGTTTATACCCGATAGCTTTTATGGGAAGAAGCGGTGGGCCGAGAAAATGGGGCGTAAAGGCACGTTGAGTTTGGCAGTTAACAATTTATTACATAAATGGAAGCAATTGCATTGTTTCGATACACAATCTTTTAAACAGCACAGGGACATGTCCCATTTCAAACCCAATTTACTAAAATAATATAAACACATGTGCCCAGCACAATTTACTAGTTAACTTAATATTCGCTAGTATCGGGGCCTAGCCCTGAAAGCATAAGACATCGCCTTCTCAAAAACACCACACTCTAGGGTCTCTTGGTATCCGAGATTTCCGGGATAGTACCAGATAGTTCTGGGTCACGCCAGAATAATCTTAGACTAAGCAATGCTGCGCGAAAGCATATGCCTCGAAAGTAACCACATTACAACTAGAAATGGAAATACCGAAATATTCACCCTATTTACCAAAACATTCTGGTAGTTTCTCATACTCAGTAACTATACTCATTTACACAGCTCCTTTAAACTTCTCAGAAGGAAGGACTTTACAGAACTTTAAATTTACAAACAACAATTAAAAGTGATCTGTCCATATTCAAGAGACAACATAGCTAATCGAAACACAGGCCGTAAGACCATAATATAAATCTAACATCCATACCATGTTTAAGAGTGAAGCATACACGGGCAGAGAAGCCTTTTAAAACTTTTCATGCCGGGCTGAGTGGCTCAGACGGTTAAGGCGCTTGCCTTCTAACCCCAACTTGGCAGGTTCGATCCTGGTTCAGTCCGGTGGTATTTGAAGGTGCTCAAATACGACAGCCCCGTGTCGGTAGATTTACTGGCACGTAAAAGAACTCCTGCGGGACTAAATTCCGGCACCTCGGCGTCTCCGAAGACCTTAAAATAGTAGTTACTGGGACGTAAAACAAATAATTATTAAAACTTTTCATTAACTGGGGCTTTGAACCTACTCAACATATGCATAGCTTAAAGATTGCGAACCGCTTCCTCAAACTCCTCATAACGAGCTACACAAGGGGGAAAAATCTACAAGTCTTACCTCCACGTCTGGTGAGTACTCGGTTCGAGGCTGCGGCAGGACCCGCCTGCAAGTGTGCAGCGAGCGAGCTAATAATCCAGAATGACAACACGGTGCAGCTTTTTTTATATGTATACTGGGGGCCCCAGTAGCCCGGTCCCCCGCCGTGACCATCGACTCAATCTACACGGCCTCCGACATGCTATTAATTTCTAAGAAGAAAGAGATAGCTGGGTAGAGTGGGAAGTGATACAAAGGAGTATCTGCCTGTTTCCATGTCGGACACGTTACCAGGCGAGATTGTGTTGGTTGGATAATATTAAGGTATGGTATTGAAGGGTCAGGGAAAAACCACATAGGCAGAAAGAAGAAAGAGCCTACATGTAAAACCTGACTTCTTTTGATAGCACATGCAAGGATGTGGGCTGGAGATAGACCAGAGTTTGTGTTAGTTAGGAATATGTGTCATGCAAACATAACCATTTCCTTGCCATTTTCTGTTATTATGGGGATCAGTCCTTCTTGTCACTGCCTGGTGCGGCTCGAGTTTGCTAGCGTCTGGGCTCTGGGCCACAGGTTCGTCCCATTGCCCAGCTGCCAGCAGTCCCTGGTGCCAAGTCTCCTTTTGGAGAGGGGGTGAAGCGAGCGCTACCCTATCCGGAGAGACTTCTTCTTCTTCTTCTTGGTATTTTCTTGGGCGCTGCTAAAAAGCCATTACCCAGTCGCAACACTTATTTTATCACAAATCTTCAAGAGAAACAGACTGAGTTTTTCTTATGACGGATAGAGTTGATCAACACTTATAGAAACACTCAAGAAACACTAGGGATACAGGTCGAGAACGTGACGTCTTCATAGGTTACAGCAAAGAGATTGAGTTACAGTTATGTAGAGGAGGATGCGTACCCGGAGGGGAAAGGCACGCGCAAGTGGCGCACCAACAGGGGCGGGAAGTTTCTCACCAGAACGTGGAGTCAAGAGGAAAATAGCCAACTTAAGGCGGGTAAATATCCCAGGATGGGAAGAAACTTCCCTTTATCCTGAGGCCATAAGGGGATGAGGAGCAGACTTTATTTAAGGAAGAAAAGGACAATCCAAAGAATACATTATACAATATAACACGTACAAACAAGAACACAATTAAAACACAGCTTGCAAGCACGATCACAAACGAAGAACACAGATAAAATAAGACGAAGTGGGAGGAGAGAAAACGTTCTTCACGGTACAGTAATATCACTTGTTTCATGAACAAAACGAATACGTATTGGCCTGCAATATCTCGTAGATGACGGCACTGGGTTTTGCCATATAGTCTTTCTCTGGTGTCCTGTGTTACATACCAGTCGCAAGGGCACAATGAAAGATATTTGCGTTAGTATCCGAACAATTCTGGAACACTTGTTTGAATTGTTGCTGTTGTGATCCATCGCAACCCCATTTGGACAAGAGTTCAAGATTATGCTTTCCTTGTTTAAATTTATACTTTCCAGAACATCCTTCAGGTAATCGCATAAACGTAAAGACGTGTGATCCAGGAGCTCCTGAAGATTGATTTCGATACAGGTTTCGGTCATTGTCATGGACTCTTCTCGCGGGTAACAAGCTTTCTTTGCTTTCTTCACAAGTGAATAATACGGAAACATATCTTTACTAGAAGCGTGAATAGTCTCATATTGTTTTTTCGTTATGTCAGCTTCCACAAAATTGCTAAAGCTGTTGCTGGAATGTGCTTTTGGATGGCATTTATGGAAGTAGACGTAAGGATTTTTCTGTACCTTGTAGCTCTTGTTGGTGATGAGTTCATGTCTTTCATAATTTTGGAAGCATCGGTATTTCCTGCAACACGCTGACTCGTCTACGCTGCATATGTCAACTGATCATGAGGTATCTGCTCTCTTAAATCCTTTTTTCGGCGTTTGCTGGCTCACTGGACGCTTCAAATACCTTCGATGGTCGACCTGGCTTTTGTGACTTCCATGTAGGTAGTTTAATGCTCGATTTGAGTCATTGTTCATTTTTCTCCAAAAACCGTTCTTCCTTATCACTGGCAGCTATCCACTTTTGCTTAAAGTGAAACTTGAATAATTTTAAAGCCTGTCTAAGGGAACCCTTCACACTTTCTGGACAGTTAGTAATTTCAAAAATGAAAAAAATTCGTCTTTCTTCCGATTTGGACACTGCTCCAAAATGTGATTTTCTGGACATCTCCAGAGCCGACCCCGGAAATAATAAAGCGGAATATGTATGATAATCTATATATATGTTGGGTGAATTAAACCTATACGTTTGTTTTACTGGCCTATGCACCTCAGCCTTCTTCGCCCCACTTTACTTCGAAATCACACTAATAGAAAAGGCGTGCATATGCGGGACATTTTTCTTCTTGAATCTTTCCAGAAAATGCTAAAGTTTATAATACCACAATAATTATAGATGCACTCGGCTGAACTCACACTCAAAAGTACTGCAATAGTTTGAATTCATCAAACTTTGAGTCGGTTTGTACACCTTGTTTCCTTATGTGCCCGTAATCGATAGGAGTAATATTTACATGTTAAAATGAAGTACATACCTTCTATTTCCTCATCCATAGCCCTCATTATAAAACACTTCTAATCACAATTTCAGAACATGAAAGTAGTTCATACTGTTCGTCACATTAGCAAGAGCGAACACGAGCATATCAGACGATGACGCACTTCCGACTGCTCGTGTGGCAAGATCTTAGGTGTGGAGTAATATTTATTGACCTTCAAGGGGATATAATTTGTTACGGTATCTGACCAAGTTCATGTTTTCGACTTTTGGCCAGCTTTTTGCGTGATATAATCCTCTGTGTGCCGTAACGATTATGGCCACCAGGTGGGCTACCATTTTTTGTAGTATTATACATACACTAGCTGATGTACCCGTGCTTCGCTACGGGTTTCTAAGAAAGACTGTCTTTGTGGTTTTTCTAACTACTGTTAGTTAACTTAGGTCATTACAAAAACGTCAGAAGGAATGTAGGGATTAAAAGCCATGTTATCATATAAAATACTAGCTCAAATAAAAAACCGCACATTTTCTCACTTTTAACGAATACGGAAACATATCTTTACTAGAAGTGTGAATAGTCACATATTGTTTTTCGTTATGTCATCTTCCACAAAATTGCTAAAGCTGTTGCTGGAAAGTTCAAGTGCTGGAATGACCAGGCCGCAGACAGACATAGACACTCCTTTGCCATTGTTCCTTTAAATACACACACTGCTCATTCCAATCAGTGCCAAATGTATAAACCAGAGGAATGGCATGCTTAAGAAGAAAGTTATCTAACCTCGCAGCTACTTCCCGCCAATATTCAGGCAGGCTGTTATACTCGGTACGACCGGGAGAGTTGGCCATGCGGTTAGGGGCGCGCAGCTGTGAGTTTCCATTCGAAAACCACTGTCGACAGCCCTGAAGATGGTTTTCCGTGGTCTCCCATTTTCACACCAGGCAAATGCTGGTACTGTTCCGTAATTAACGCCAGGGCCTCTTCCTTTCCACTCCTAGCCCTTTCCTATCCCATCGTCGCCATAATACATATCTGCGACGTAAAGCAAATAAAAAATACTCGGTATACAGCAGTAATCCCATCTATCGGACATGACTGGCAACATAAGACACAAAAAGCACATCACAACAAACAATGGTCAATGTAAAGTTATTGTTGTTCAATGTTATGAGTTTTCCGTATTGTAGGCCTTCACATTTTGTTTTCTTTCGACTCTGTGATACTAGGGCGTCTTACGAAATTATTTATAGCGTAGACTGTACTTCCTTATCCCCCGACTTTACACAACAATTTTCATTCAATTCTGTCTATCCATTTTCTCGTGACTTGACGCTGATATGGACTTAGCAACAAAAATTCAAATTCATGAATATCTCTGTTATCATAGCCGGTACGGTAAAATGCATAAGACATAAATGATAGGAAATTTAATACTGTATAACGTTAGTAACGTAGTATTTGTCTATAGGACCACTAATAACACAAATATTTGAGAATTAAATTTTAGGCCTTCCCCAAAACTACCATTCCACTCAACGTGAATAAAATTATTTATGGCCTAGATTGTAGCGACTTATTTCCGACTTTGTATACCGATTTTCATTAATATAGGACCACTAATAACATAAACATTTGAGAATTTAAGTTTAGGCCTTCCTCTAAACTACCACTTCTTTCAGCGTTAATAAGATTATTTATGGCCTAGACTGTAGCGACTTATTTCCCGACTTCGCATACCGATTTTTATTAAGATAGGACCACTAATAACATAAATATTTGAGAATTAAATTTTAGGCCTTTCCCTAAACTACCATTTCTCTCAGCGTGAATAAGATTATTTATGGCCTAGATTGTAGCGACTTATTTAACGACTTTACATACCGTTTTTCATTGAATTCTCTTCAGCCGTTTTCTCGTGATGCGTGTACATACAGACAGACAGACAGACAGACAGACAGACAGACAGACAGACAGACAGACAGACAGACAGACAGACAGACAGACAGACAGACAGACAGACAGACAGAAATTACGGAAAATTAAAAAGTGCATTTCCTTGCTACTATGGACACGACCGATACAGAAATACCATCCTTTTTAAATTCTGAGCAATGTATATATATATATATATATATATATATATATATATATATATATATATATACATATATATCTATATATATAGATATTTTTGCATTTAGGAAAGTTTGCTTTATTCATAGAAGTGAAAAAGTGACTTTTTAATTACTTTTCACGTCCGGGTGCCCGTATGTCATGGGATCGATAACATTGATGTTAACCATGCCAAAACTAATCATTCCAGCAATGGTATAGAGGATGTAACTGGTGAACGTCACGGATGAAGCCAGCCGTTGGATTTCTTCGACGCGCCAAGGCGCGATATAACAGCGGCACAGGTGAGTGTATAATTTGGCATAATTTACGAGGCCAGCAATCATTTGTAGCCCGCGTTGCTGGATTCGATTTTTGTATAAATTGCAGCAGTAATGGTTTGTTTTCTTAGTTCCAACCTATCAAGGAAAACCAGAGTTAGAGGAGCAAGCACCAGTCTAAAGCCGAAAACGAAAGTCAAGGAGAAATACAGACTGCACGCTCAGGAATAATTATAGCAGGAATAAAATAAACTCGATCAAAAATTGGCGACAGTACTGTTCAGATATTAACAACTGTCGCCAGTCACTCGCGGCAGAACATAAGCCCAACAGGAAACCAATTTGTTCCATTACTTCAATAGTAACCAATGTGTTCTTCGGCGTACCGCACTGCTTCCATTTTCATCCTGGTTATTGTTAAGAGAGTATGGTTGCCCAGTTGTACTTCCTCTTAAATTAATAGTCATCACCTCCATTCTTTCAACTTCTTTATACACGAAATTATCGATATCTAGTGCTCTATTTATATTGCTACAAATGAAATGCCTAAAAAACTGTCCTAATTTCACGCACATGCAATTTACTCAATCCACAGTTTCAAAGGAATATCACTAAAAGAGCAAAGAAAAGGGTTTAAAGTACTCTCAGGATGACTGGCCTTTCTCCCCTTCCTACAAAGCTGAGAAGCAAGAGAGTTTCAATTTGGCCTTTACAATTTGATATTTTACAGATTTCTCCCTGGGATGGCTTACGAATTTTACATTTTTGTCGTCATTATATTGTGTTGAGCGACTTTGCTTACCCCATTATATCCGAATAAAACACATTCTATCCTTCTGAAAGACATTCATCGGGAATCTGTTAAGCCACATGTACTATACGCGAACCTTTTCTTGAGCCCCGAGCTCTCTAGTGCTGAATCGGTAGACCTCGGTTATCTTCGACAACCATATTGGCAACCTTTGAAACACAAACTATGCATCGCTGTGCGACATCTGGCGTACACTTTACGAACTAATACTGATGTTGTTTACACAGTAAAACCAAACTATATAATTCATGCTAGGAACAAGATTCGCATCGAGAAATGTTATATAATGTTAAATAATGTATGCGTGGCAGAGTTGTTGGCGTAAGATAATAAATGTTTAGAAAATTCATATCGATCGATCATATTATGGATTCAACTCAGATTTCATTTCCATCCAGTTGGCAGTATAACCGGAATCGTCAGCGCTCCCTCCTTACCCCTCGCCCCGTAAAAATCGGGCTCAAGAAAAAGTTCGCGTATAGTACTGAGAAATCTTGATCCTTGCGTCTTTGTAAGATTTTCCTGACGTCCACAATTGTGCCAGAGTTTGGTATTTTGTATCCAGTATTCGGGAGATAGTAGGTTCGAACCCCACTGTCGGCAGCCCTGAAAATGGTTTTCCGTGGTTATCCATTTTCACACCAGGCAAATGCTGGGGCCGCTTCCTTCCCACTCCTAGCCCTTTCCTGTCCCATGGTCGCCATAAGACCTATCTGTGTCGGTGCGACGTAAAACAACTAGCAAAAAAAGTTTGGTATTTTGCCTTGGAATCATATGCCACCGCTGTCAAAACAGATATTAGCCTTCAGTTGCACTGTGGATATCTGGGAATAACAGATGTTTGAACGCCCATACAATCGCCCATCAACGTCATCCGGATAAGAAGCAATACACTGGGAGGCATAGGTTTTTCACACAGCTCGCAAATGCCCGTCAAAGAGATGATAGACACGATCTGATCTCCAGATTCCGGCCGAACGTTCATTTGGGAGGGTACCCTTGAGAACCATTGCGTCAGTTCGTCATTCGGTCCGTGCATTCCGTATTTCGCGTAACTGTGAACAACGTGACAAAGGAACGAAACGATGCAATTGTAATTATGATGAATTATTGAGGAATATATATTTCATTTACAGAATAAATAGTATCTTACTGTACATACAGTAAGAACAGGCCAGGCCGAGATGGCAGGTTTCACCATACCACAGACTGTTGTCTCCATTGAGATTAACAAACACAATGAGTGACAGAATTAGATTTCTCAGAAATTGTGACAACGAGGAAAGAGAGAGGATAATTTGTTGCCAAAGTTTTCATAGCCCCGGGCAGTCTAGGTAGTAGCAACAGCGCAGGGAGCCGGGTGCAAATTTCTGAGAAATGATGGCCGGGTATCTCCATGTAACTAGCGGGAGTTGAACGCGGGGTTGGCACTGGAAGAAAAAAATGAGCCTTCCCGGTCACGTGGTTAAGGTGGACCAATGGAAAAATTCACTTGACCAAAGCAAGGCGACAACTTCGTATTGTAAGAAGCACTAGCGAGGCTAACTCCGTGGATTAAACTGATAGAAGGAAGTGAAGTATCGATTCAGAATAAAGTGGAATTTAGGAGCCTTACTATACCATAAATCTTATAAAAAGTAAATAATTGCGGGTAATTCTGAGAATTCATGGACGCTATTCGTTGATTGGCTGAAGGCAAAGGAAGCCACAAAAGAGCGCGAAATCCCGAGCCGGGATACGGCAGCTAAATTCGCGAATATATCCATTACCAGCGAACGATAATAGTTGAGAATTGGTATAGAGCATTTGAGAACATAATTACATCATTGGATCATATATTAAAGCCACGGGCCAAACCGCAAAGTGTCGTATGAAGATATCGGGACTGCGCGTCCGAAGAGGAACTCCGTTGAATTCGGAAGAGAGGGGATACAAGTATAAATATGAGGTCGTGGACAAGGACTAACAACTACTTTTGACCGTGTGTTCGAGCTGATAACACGCCCGGGGTGCGCAACTACTTTTGACAGTGTGTTCGGGCGGTCACCACGCTAGGGGTGCGTGACAACTTCTGATATTTTGTTCGAGCCGTGATTACAACAGAGGTGCGAGTGTGTACTTACTCGTGGAGTAGGGTTCGAAGTATTATATTGTTACATAGAACAGTGATTCATGGCATGATGTAGCTCATATTACAGTCTTGAGCAGTATACTAGTATGAAGTGTTTCAAATAGACAGGACTCAGTAAAGCATAACTTACGGAGTGTGAGATTCTACCAACAGATTAGGAAGTGCGTTACATGAGAACGGTCACGAGTGTTTGTCACCTATTAAACAGTCGATTCTAAACTGATACCTGGTCTGCTACACGAACGTGAGACGGGAAATTCAAGTGCGCGAACGGGCCGTTTAAGTGGGCTAGATACAAGGCCGAGAGTGTAAAATTTGTGAGTAGAATTTAGGGTGGAAATTATTCCAAAGTGCAACAGTTAATTTATTTGTTTTATTCAAAATGTGTAAAGTTGAAAATGGTCAAGGATTAATTCTTCAAGCTGGCATGAATACCAGTGGAATGCATTGCTAAAAACCGGAGGGGCTATGGCTTCTCGTCCGGTTTTAGCAGACTACAATGGCAGAGATGAGTAGCCTTTTAACATATTTGTAGATTGCTATCGTTAGGGGGAGGAAATCATATTATTTTATCATGGTAACTTGATTGTGAAACGAGCCGTTTACGGCTCGTATAAATTCAAAGATAGATAGACAAAGGGACAAATTAATATGTACATGATTAGATCGAGCACTCAATCAAAATTTTGATTATTAAATAGAGTATAGTAGGGTTGAGTTGTTCATTCAAGTGCTTGAGTTGTTTGATATGATATGGAGCACGTTTCACGTAAAGATAATGTTAAAATTCATTTAGAAGTGCTTCCAAAGTGTTTTTCCGTTATCGGAACTTTTATAGATATTAAGGCATGTTGTTAAGATAATCCAGAGGTAGGATTGCCAAGTGATTTAAATTGTTGTGGGACGGAATGAAGTCCATTGATTTGTTTGTAAATATCGCGAAGTTCGCCAGTGGACAAAATAATAATAATCTGTACAAGTGTCGAAGTAGTACATTAAAATTTGGTAATGTGTAAAGGCGTGTTTAATAATAATCTTTGAAAATAAAGGCATGGGCCTAGTTGGATAGAATGATTGCAAATTAAAGTAATTTAAATGTGGAGATCATATGTGTCGTGAATAATTATAATTTGTGCAGTGAATCCGGTTTTAACACTAATTTTTGATTTAACGTTTTTGGACTCCATAATAATCATAAACAATTGTGGTAGAAACGAGATAGGCATTTTGATAATATGGTCACGCTATGTTTGAAGCCCAGAGTGATTTGAGCCAAAGGTGGAGATTTGGAGTTTTGTGGGACAGAAATCCGGCCCGAAATGAAAGTGAATTGTACTGATGTTGACGAAGAAATAGATGGATCTTAAGGCCTGCATAGAGGTTGTATTTATATACCGGTGTATTGAGTGGCAGAATAGAGTCCACACACCGAGGGTTAATTAGTGAAAATGTTTTGAAGAGTTCCAATGGATAAATGGACTTCAAAATGGAAAAGGAAGGAATAATTTAATACTTGCAGAGATTGGAGGTATTTGCCCAACCGCGAGGTGTTATGGGATTTGAGAATTGTCTTAGGAGCATATGGTCTCCATGAATTAACGACAGTACGAAAATAAGGTTGCGGGTTCGAACACTATTATGTCCCGACCGATGTGAATTCGGATCTTGGTGATTTCTGTTTGGGAGAGAACGTATGTGACTAAATTATAAAAATGGGGAATAAAAATAAAGATTCTCGAAAGAATAATAATAATAATAATAATATTCCAAGAAAATCATATCTGGATTGATTAGTGCCAAAATAAATCGGAATTGTAAAAGGGGTTATGCGTTAAACATATTAAGAGTGGACTACCGTGTAACAGGCGAAATTAATTTTTTTAAATTAATAATAATAATAAATATAAAAAACCTACTTTTTTGAAGAAGAATTTAATTTTTTTATATTTTGGACATAATAATGATGTTGGGAGTTGAAATGAAAATTTTGAGATTTTTAACTAATAATAATAATAATAATAATAATGAGAATATTTGAAGAAGGAGAAGAAGAATAATCAAAGAAGCTACTTTTATTGATTTCAGATGAAAATAAAAATCGCGAAAAGTTGAAATATTAATCCGAGGATGATTACGGGTTACGATAATCATGATCTCCACAAAACATAATGATAATAATAATAATAATAATAATAATAATAATAATAATAATAATAATAATAATAATAATAATAATAATATTAAAATATTCTTTATTTTATTTATTTTTCTTATTATTCGGATGATGATGATGGATGATACTAGGGAAGTCAGCTGGCGAATTAACGTAATAATGTCAATTGGTTGTAAATAATAAGTTAAGTTAATGTGTGTACAGTGAAGGCAAATCCCTACATCTGGACCATTAGGTTAGAGTTCCTTTGTCGTATTCCTTCAACTAACGATTAGCATATCTCGGTTAGGAACCCGGGGAGAGTTTGTAGTTTCCCGGGTTGGTCTCATCTCAATCAAAGTGGAGGCGATAACATGGTCCATGTGATCGCGCCTACTTAGCCAACAGGTAATTGGTCCATGATCAAATATGGTCATGGTGTTAACGAAGGTAAATCTGATACCTTCAGACATCAACGGTTCTACCACCCAAATGGAAGGGTGGTCAAAGGTGATAAATATTATGTAATCATTTTTCAGGAATAATTTGCCATATTACCGGCAAATCAAGGGTCAACAGATTTTGATTGTGTGTAAAATTTAATTTGTTTACTTAAATAAAATGCTCCTTTAGCATTTGCAAGGAAACAGTTCCAGGATCTTGTTCTTGTAGAATAGTAAACCCTTGGTGACCGTTTAAATATCCGTCCCCATTCCTAGGACGGAGCTTTCATAATTTCCCTTTGATCTGAATATATATAATTTGTGTGTTTTTATGATGAGCCTTAAAGTTAAAGATTAGAGTGTCCCGTTCAACCCTGTAGTACTGATTGGATGGCGCCCTTACATTTAGTTTGAGATGTTATATCTCAAAATATTTTTTGATTGTATTAGTTGCGATGGATTCGGACCGTAACACTCCCTGAGATAAATGCTGGTTGGGACTCAGGCTTTGAGCGGGTACAATACATACATACATACATACATACATACATACATACATACATACATACATACATACATACGTACATGATGTGACCGTATCGGTCATGTACATATTTATTTATTTATTATTTTAGGCAGTGAAAAACCTTTGTTAAGCTCCCTCGTACATGTTACAGAAAGTTGCATTACGTTGCACATGCTTACACAACCTTTCTAGCCTGGTAAACACCACTCCGTCTTAACTAAAAGAATCCACAGATAGAGAGAGAGAGACATGAAAAATGTCAAGCCAGAAAAATCGATAATGATACCTCCACCCGTTGAAAAAATGGCCGAACGCGACGATGCCAGCTTGCGAGCTTCATTTGTATGATAAGATATCGAGATATGGATAACAATTAGTATGGGAAACCTCGGGACGTTATATGATTTCATTATAGACCTCTGCCAAAATTCCAATTTTTTATAATATATTAACGTGTGGAAAAATACGCGATCATCTGGGTTATATAACAGCTTAGCGTCAGTACGCTTACTATGTACGCAGAACTACCATGGAAGACTCTGTAGGGGAAATATTTGAATAATTAATTGTAAATAAACGGCTGATCAACGCAGGTTCCGCACATAACTAGACTGCTTAAGAATCTGAGTCAGACGTTTGAGTGCATTACCGATGTCATACGACACGTTGAACTATTAATTAAATAAAAGTAGTGGGGATTTGCCACTGTCTCTGGCGTGAGTGGGGGAAATCTTTTAAAAGGAATGGCGGTGATGACACCAGTATCCACTTGACGCGAAGGATTCAAGGCAGTACCACGGTTTGCTGGTGTTCTGATTTTATTAGTATTTCAGACTGGAAATATACATTTTACATCTTCGAGACTATTATAATTATCTACAAATGGTAGTATTAAAAGTGTTGAAGTAATGTGACCGCAAGAACAGTGTTATTGTAGTTTTCTAAAAGTGACGCAATATATGTTAATATCATTAAAGTGTTACAGTATTATTTTTGTTGTTAACATCATCAAAGTTGTTATAAGTGTAGAAGAGGACCATGGATTATGACCGCGCTCAGCAGGAGTAGCAGTGGACATGAACCATTGACCAACCTCAGTGCCATGGAAGCTTAAAAAGAAGATGAGGGCCTTTTCCTGGGCTCTAGCCTTGGATTTCACGACATGATGATAAGTACTAAAATGGAATAATTTTTCTAAATAAATACGTGGTTATTTAACATATAGATTAGATAAATTAGATTAGAAATGTAAATTGCATGTGTTCTTGAATTAGAGAGAGAACTTGTGAGTAGTCTTCATATCGTTTATATTCATCTAGATGGAATTAATAGTCTACTACATAGGCTTCAATATATATTTAACGTAATGCATGTCCATGATTTGATGAAAAATATTAGTTAGTCTGAGAGTGCTTAGATTAGATAAAAAAATAAAAATGCAGATTTGTATCTGTACTGATCCCAAACCGTGATATGTATATTTTATGTACGAGATATCCTAGCTTATTGTGATAATGCATGGTGATATTCTCTTTAAAATGGACTATAGGTTCATTATATCAAGATAGGAAGGCACTCTTATTTCCACGTAATGTGTATGATAAAATTTGTAGATGGCTGTATTAATTATTTGCGTAACTTGTGCAAGCCTGGATAACGAACAAATGCCCTCCCATTGAGGTTAGTGTTTTCCTTTAATGTCGAATGTTTTCCCTTTCTGTATATGAGAATAACATTATGGATATGTTTAAAATCCATATTTGATTTTATTTGTCTGAGTTTAAAATGTAGGAAAACCTAGGCTGTGTACCTCTGTAATCGGATGGATAGGAACCCGGTCATTCTAATTCTAAGGATGTGAATATGATAAGATAAAAGGTGGCTTGATATTGAGTTAAAGAATTGTGATAAGGCAGTGAACTAATTAGCCAGTGAAGCTTTGGAAATATGATATGAGAATATGTATTGAAATGAGATTATTTGACAATGATGGATTCTAAGGGAGACGATTTGGTCTCGCCTTGAGCTGTTGACAAGTTATTTCTGCCACACCAGGCCATTACTTGCTATGGCATTGACGTCGAAAGATTTACGACTTGAAGGGGGACGAGAGAGCTTGTCCCTTGTAGAGGATTACTGTATACTGTATTGTTCGAGCTATTCCACTTAGAATGAAGTCTGCACAAAACCGATTATAGTTTAAAGGATTCTTTTAACTTTTTCATGTTTAATTTTATAATGAAATAACATAACCGGAACGCCAGTATTATTATGTATTTGTTGACCCTATGATTAATTAGGAAAGGGAGTTTTTATAGACCCGTTTGTTGATGCCATCCTGGATATCATCGGTTCGAGTTCTGAGGCAACCATGGATTTTTGTTGTCACATGATTTATTTTTCTTTTCCATTATACAGCCAATTGCATGCGTATATTGTTAATTGTTCTTTTTTAAATTTTGTGTACATATTTTCCTCTTTTATACGTTCTTTCAATTGTGTTTTACATTTTTATTTGGATGACAAAACGAGCTCTATTTCGTTATTTGTCATTAGATTCTTAGGGATGTGAGTTCGAGTTCTGGACCCGACATCGGTCATTGTTATTTATTTTATGATTATGATCTCATCGACTAGTATTCATTTATTTTTTGTTTACTTATATGTAATATAATTAATTTAGATAGGTGACCATTTCAAGTTATCTTCAATTTTTGTTGTTGTATAGATAATCGTTTCTTCTGATAGTGACGAAAGTTCTTAATGATAACCGTCGCATTTATGAGGATATTTCTGATTTTTTTAAATATGTTATAAAAATTTTAATGTAATATTTATCGTCATGTCGGAAAGAGGGAAAGGAAAAATCAACTTTGACATTTTACAATTTTGTATTTAGTCCATTGGACATTGCATATTCAATTATGATTATATTATAAGTATTCAGGGTCAATTTTTATTAATTTGATTTATCAAGGCGTAATAAATAGGTAATAATAAACTTTTGTTTGCCTGTCATTTTGCCGGAAAACATTGTATCCCAAGTATCCTTCCCTTCATTTATGCCTTTAAGCTAGTTATGTGTTATTTTCTTTGATCTTTTGCTGCGAACGCACCATGGCCCTGGGAGGTCGGTGGTTTGATTCTATGGAACGGAAGGGTGCAGTAGATCCTTGCACGGTCGGAAGAGCTTTTGCTCACCCATCATTCTGAAAATGTTATTTTTCGTTTTTTCCAGATGAGGTGGCATTTGACTCTAGACTAAAAAGGTCCCTTTCCATCAGACGCCTTGGCGTATGGGGCTATATGGCGGTATCCCGATATTTTAGGGATTATCATGCAGTCATTTGGTTCTATGGGGCAAATGGCGTGGGGTGGAAAGGTTGCAATACATACATACATACATACATACATACATACATACATACATACATACATACATACATACATACATACATACATACATACATACATACTGTGACCGTTCACAACGTCACCTATGGTATGTCATGATATCCAGGAGATGAAATATGCCGTTTCCCGCGTCATTCTAGGATAAAAACTGCCCAAGTTAGAATTTTTCCACCCGCTCCAGGACTCGATTTGCAGTATCCAGAGTCGCGCGACCCAGCTCTAGTTGCTGGTAATTAGCAGCAAGGCGGTGCAAGAGTGTTGTACTCGAAGTTTTCTCACTCCAACCGCGAGCGAGATGAAGAGAGACGCGTTATCACGTGACAGAGAATCTTGGTCACTAGCTGAGCCCAGAGAGTATATCCAACGTGAAAACTAATATTATACCCTGTTTTCCTCGCTCATTCACCACGGCCAACTTATCGCATTCAGCTGTTTTATTTCTGTTAATTTTTGTAAATCGCAAAATACCCAATTGATAATTAAGCGCAAACATTCATTTGAATCAGGGAATTTTACGCATAATTATGAGACCGAGAAGTACTCTACTTAACTGACAGAGCGGTAACTACGCTGTAAACAAGGGCGTGTCTTAATGACTAACAGATGTTGGACCCCAACCGTGCCAGCGAACACAAGGAATCCCCTGTGCTCGTCATCATTCACCGCCAGAGACAAAAGGACGCTTTTGAGATTGCTTGTGAATCTACGAAGCTATTTCAAAAACAGTCACTCAGTGGAGATGGGAATACAGGAGCTACATTTTGATACCCTGTTCGTTACTCTAGGTTGCATATTACCGGACCGAATTCTGAGAAGAAATTGCGTTTTCCCCCCACCCTCAGCATTCGAGCCTCTCGCGTAGCTTGCCTATATATTCAAGAGCTGAGAGACAGACACTCCAGTGCATTTTCAATGCAACGCCAGTACGGTAGTATTTCGTCGTGGTTTGTGTATGAGTCGTGTGTGAAGAAATAATCTTGTAATTTGAGAAGTGTAATGCAGTGATTTATTAAAGTCTGTGAATATATGTGGAAATAATCACCATCTGAGTGAGATGTTAGCGTGTACAGTGTGCCGCTAATTAATAAAATAGGAACGGTGCGAAACCGCAATAACCGATGTCCGTGTGTAGAAGAGGTCGTACATCGAGCCTCCTATGTATCTAAGCTAATACGGCTCTGTTAACATATATAGGGATGTACTTAGCGAAGTGTGTGGAGCGCTCGATATAAATGTGAATTACCAAGAAAGTCAGTGAACGGCTCATTGTCGACCAAATTGAGGACAGTGCCACGTTAAAGTAATCCGTAGTGCAGTTGAGAGCTCGACTTACGGCTAAGTGCAATAGAACAGGCCTGAACTAGTATCATGAAATACGAGAATGCTAATACATTAGTGGCCTAACCACTGTCGTTTCTAGGGAAACTAGTAAAATTTCTGGGCCTATAATAGCTGCCTACAAGAAGAATAGATAAATAAGAAGGGATTAATATCGGGTTTCTGGGACATTACCGACATCATGTTGGAATGCTCGTGCTAATGAGTATACCCAACCATATATTCAAATTGTGATGTGTAATAAACTAACGCATTCACGTGAGATAACTTCCCCTCATTTATATGTCTATGAGAACGTCGACATCCAGCTGAATGCCAGAGTTTTGCCTGTGTACCGGAGTGAACGAGTCGTCCAACTGTTCGCCGAAATTTCGCCTGGTAGCAGAGAACGTCTGGACGTCGCTGTATTGAGTGTGACCTGCCAGGAAGTCATCATAGGTCTTTGCATCGCTGATGACGTGATGGAAGCCGAGTAAACCATGGTTGCCTCCCTGTAAAGCTGTGAACGTGGTATCCAGAAGGCTGAGTACATTTCCAAGTATTTATATCTTTGAAGGTCGTGTCCCATTGTAAATATGTAGATTTTTCACATAGATGTAACGTAGACTGCAAGCACGCCATTTCAGAGGGATAATAATAATAATTTCATTTTTATTTGGGTCTTTTATAGAATACTTTCATCATGGTTTTGGGACGACCATATTTTACTTCCATCCTTATATAAGGGTTAGTAATGCATGACGTAATTATAAGGACCTGGGCTTAATTAAGTGTGAAGCGTTGTCAAGTAGAGAGGGCTTAAATATTCTGTAAAAATGACTCCAGTTAACATCTTTCCATAGCATATACGAGTCATCAAGATTTTTCAGTGGTTCACTTTTTGGGTGCGCTTCACCTGGTAGAGATCCCTCCTAATTAGTAACTAAGGCACCTGGAACAAGACATCGAGACAGTGGGTATCTTTCATCGTTAATTAATTAGTTCGCGAATGCGTAAGGTAATTTGGACCCGTGTGGTAGGAGTTCATCATTATATATGCATCGTGGTCGATGTACCGAAAGGAGAAACGAGATGGCTGGACAGGCTGTAGCCATGATATATATTGTGAAATGAAAATGTGAAGTTCCCTTGGAATCTGTCATTAAGATACGCGAGGTGCATATCGCGATGTGAATATGTTGAGTACGGTCGGATATAGGGCCGAGATTTGTTGTGATGCCATGGTGGCCATTATTGAAAGAAGTGAATAGATTATTTGCCGTGAAACCATTGTCCGAGAAGGCTTAGTGGACCGCTTTGTGGAAGTATGTCACGGGCAGCTAACAGCTGGAGTTTTATGAGCCCCTTTAAACGGGGGAGTGAAGGCGTTTTCTTCAGTGAAATAGAACAGATACAAGTGGCGAGTTTCTCTCCTTTCGGCACAGAGATTACGTGTGTTAATTTAAATAGAGCCAACGTCGCAGAGATCCCAAATGAGCATTAAAGGAAGGATCCCCAATTTCTTTTCTTAATTACTTATAGCGTACAGGGAATTCCAGGTCAGATATACCCCGTCTCAGAAGATCTTGGGTTCGTTCCAGGAGACAGTGAAAGTTTATGTTCACTGTTACCAACAGCGGGTGGCTTGTACCATCTGTGATTCATCGTGTGTGTGTGAAATGTATATATTCTTGCCCAGTTATTGCAGGTAGTGCTATGATACTTTGTTTATGATGTCTGGTATTGAAGTCGCTAAGTGCTTGTCCATAGGTAGCAACGTTGTGTAAATAATGTCCTTATATATGTGTTGATAAAAATCCTAATGAAATGAGCGTGTTTATTATACTGCATATTTGGCAACGTTTAACTTAAGGAAGTGATGTAACGCGACTTTCAAAGGATTGGGAGTGTAAATTGCCTATTTCTGTTCATCCGATTCTAGCAGACTTATATCATAATTTGATGCAAATTGAATACATTAATTCTCGGCAGGTAAACAGATTTACAGCGGGGTGTGTCCATACTGATTGAATAGATTTGTGTGTAAAGTGATCAGTGTAAAATGTAAAGTGAAATAATTAGAGAGCAAACGCCTCTCTAAGTCTGAGATGGTGTAAATAGTTCGAGAGGGAACGCTTCTTGAGTTTGAATATTTAAACGTATAATGAAGTGTAGAAAAGAGACTACCGAACATTTTAACGTCAAGATAACCTCCAATATTACATGTATAGAGTTGTATGGCATACCCATGTAAATAAAGTGTGTTTCACTAGTAAAGTAAAATTTTTTTTATACAAGATATTGTCTCTCTTCTCATTAGTAATGAAATGGTATTCCTCTCATAATTAACTGTTCCCCCTACTATTGAGACTATTACTAAAGAACGTATCGCCCCATCGGACAGTCTACAGACCTGAAAATGCGATACCGACTCGGCTAGCGAACTATTCTAGTAGGGAAGGGTGAGGCTTCGACGACCGGGCTGAGTTCGAGGCTCACCGATGGTGCTCCATTCTAACGTCATATTTATGAACAATGGTAACTGGTTCACGTACTGATGCCTTGGAAAGGTACAATACATACATACATACATACATACATACATACATACATACATACATACATACATACATACGTACATACATACAATAATATACGGTATTGTAAGTAACTTTTTACCTGCTTTATAAACAGCCTCTTTTACTTACAAAGGTATCTATCCACTGTGTAAAAGCAATGTTGCGTCAGATGCTTCTTCGCTGTATGTAATCTACGTACTTTCTCTTACAGGGGGTCGTGCTGAAAAGTTACTATGTTTGACCAAAAAATTCGAATGTTCAATTTTTACCTTAAATTCCCCCCATTCTTTCTCTTTCAAGTCCCGTAATCACTTTTTCCTAACGCCATTTTTAATGCTCTAAATGTCGTATTCAAGCACTAATCGTAACACATATAATACTACAATATACCTGTAAATAAATATTAATCAAAGAATGACATGTTCAATTGTTACCTTAAAAATTCCGTGTATAGAGCAAGAGTCCACGCCACTTTCTCTCACGCTGTTGGCAAAATTAGCTTCAAAGTTCTTTCGGACTACCATTTTCAATAATACCGCAGGAATATATTTACCGTGAAGCCATATGGTACTCCACATAGTCCTACTTTCAAGACCTTCCTTTCTATCACATTTATTTTTAACTACGACAAAAGCAGCTTCATGATCACTAATGCCATCTATTACTTCGGTTTCTATACAGAGCTCATCTTAGGCCTACGCTGTGCGTAAGGGGAGAAAGACATCTGAGGAAGTAATTTACAGTCAAGGGCAGTTTTAAAGCAAGTATGTTTTCTAAAGCTTTCAAATGCTTTTATCTGCCTTAAAACTCTTTCAGCTCTTTGCCATGTGACAGGTTCTTTTCTGAAATTTTCAGAGAATGTTTGAATATGTAAAGGAATTAAAAGTAGTTCAGTATTTTATTATCGTATCAGTTGAATATTAGTTTCATATTTTTTTACTCCTGAAATAGCATGGAACTAGATTTTTCCCTTATTGAATGAATAGTGTTAAATTGAGAAAATTGAATCTCCACTAGTTTATACCAGACTCAAAACCCGGAGTTGTTCTTAAATATATGAGTATTTTTGACAAGTCTGACAAATAATAGCCCAAATAAGTGAAAACTCTGACGTAAGGAACATTTTCCATACAACGTATCAAAGTAAAAGTTATTTGTCAATAACTTTACAACCAAGTAACTAATCTGCTCTAAATTTAGTGTGGAGCTATTTCTTATCAATATGTGCTCGTGTTTTAAATTTTTATTGATAAGCGGTAAATTGTAGAAGTTCAACATTTCACTCATGACTCCTCTTAATATTTGAGTATCAAGTATCGTAGTGAGATCTTCTTAAGAAACAACGAAGATTCTAGTGTACAGAGACAGACAGACAGACAGACAGAGAGAGAGAGAGAGGGAATACGTTCATACTTGGAAATACTGTAGTGGTGCATATGTTTGTAATGTAATTACCACTCAAGTCACCTGTACACTGACGAGAAATGTCTAACTCGACTGCTCTCTATCTAGGTGGTGCCTGTTCACTGGATGACGATTTTCTCTTGACAGAGCGGAAATAGAGCAGGTATAGTAGTACTCAACTTGTTTAAAAGGAAACGGTAATACATTTTCGTAAACTGATGTAAGGTATAACGGTTTCTTACCATAAGGTGGCTAATTCTCTAATTGTTCGCTGTCGAAATATCTGGAAAAAATTTAATGTCTCTTAAATGTTATAAAATTTCCCTTTGTGAAAATAAATTGATCATAAATATGCCTCTCAGTAAAATATCTCACGCAATGTTACCTGGTAACTATGCAGTCTGTGATGTGAAGTATTGATGGATAGTCATGACATACAGATCCATGGCCTATGCAGCTATTGTACTATTGTACTATTGTACTATTGCTACGTAACATCGTGTCACACATTTTGTAACATGACATTATTTCGTTACACAAATTTTCGGATGACCCCTAGCTCTAAGATATATTTTTGATAACAATCGTTTGTATACGGGGTGGTCCTGGAGGAAACGGCAATATTCTAGGATGTGATAGTACTGGTCATTGTGATCAACAAATGTTTATATAAACATGGGGTCAATATAGGACGGTTGTTGAGATAGCCCTGTTTGAATGTAAGCATTGATACCCTGTTAAATCAAATGTACTATTTCAGTTCTCTTCGTATTTGTGGTAGTACCATTCCCTGGCCACCCATATCTCCCGACCTCAACTCCTATGATTATTGTTTATGGGGTTGGGTGAAGTGTGAAGTCGAGAGAAGAATTTAATACACGAGACGAACTGCTTGTCTCGCATAATGGCTACTTTTGCTGGCGTACTGGAACGTTACGATGAACTTCGACGGCCAATACGTCGTATTATACAGTGAGTTGACAAACGCATTGAGGTCAGTGGTGGGATATTCGAGAACTTATTGTGAAATAATTGTCACTGGACCACAAAAATATTGTGTATTGCAATCTTGTTATTACTGCTGTGGAACAAAATGGAAACATAAAAGGAATTAAAACATCAAACTCATTTTACCAGGTTATCAATGTTTACATTCAAATAGGGCTATCTTGACAACCATCTCATATCGACCCATGTTCTTATGAACATTTTTTATCAAAATGGTCAGTACTGTCACATCCTAGAATATTACCCTCTCCTCCCTGGTTACTCCGTATATCTCATCCGAAACTTTGACTGGATCAATCTGATTTTATATCATTCGCTATTTTCGCTGATGGTGCTTTTGCATTGAAAACGTACATTATGAAGGAAAACCTACCACGTACACTTTTTGACGTTGCGTCTTCTGCTCTATTACCAGTCTTGTGTTGTTTCATCTTCTTCTTTTCCGAATGAATATCACATGCAGGTTATACAGTTTTGTAGTATATTCATACGAAATAACTTCCAAAGATCCCGCAATAGCCTCGATTGATTTATCTTCTTAGTTGTCTGTCACTGTAGGTCCTCTCCTTGTAAACAAAATCCACAATTCTGGCCGTGACTCCAAATATTTAATCAGTTGACAAGTCAGTTCCTTTCCCACATAATTATTTCTTTCTTTCCACTCATCACGCTCACATTTCATCTACATTATAGAGTCACTCCAAGGGCGTGAGGTATATTTGACCGCGTAAGAGTTAGCTCCCCTACAGATGTGAAGTTTTCTCTGGTGACACTAGCTAGAATTTTGACAATGATTCGTTAGACAGCTCTAAGTACCGTGCACACTCTTAAGCTTTTACTGCGGTGTTCTACCTAGGGCAGCTCTAGTAGAAAAGTCTGTAATTCATAGGCACCATTACGATTTGAATGCAGGGTGGAGAGGTGCTAGTGAAAATTATTCCATATTTTGGGATAGAATGAAAGTGGGTATCGAAGGGTGCCTGCACTGGCATTTGTTTTAATATTCTTATTGTATAAGTAATTAAAGCAAGACCAAAGAGGTGATAACAGTCCGAGCTGATGATAACTCTCAACAATAGGGAGAGTTGGTGGTGATGGTTAAAGACAAGTCTGTGTACCTAGGATGACTAATATCAAACTCTGGAAACGCTACACCTGAGATCCGACTAAGGATTATAATGATGAGGTCGGCTGTTGTAAGATTAACAAAAATATGGAGATATCACTGCATCACCAACGAACGAAACTCTGGCTTTTCAACCGTATGCATCACAAACGTGGACAGTGATGAAAATCTATCAACTCGATGCCTTTAAAATGCCGTACTACCGCAGACTGTCATGTTCCCAATTTACTTAAAAATGCACAAATGCGTCAATCTTCAGGAAACTAGGAATTCTGAAGCAACTGTGTGACAGCACTTAGATTTTCTTATGTTATTTTGGCCATGTAGTAAGAAGAAACAAGTTGAAACTTTTCATGGAAGGTGTAAAATTAAATAGCTAGAGACCCAGAGGCAGAAATCATAGACGCTGATCAACACGGAACTACCGAACCACTACCGAACCACTTGGAACAGTTTTCGAACTGCAGTCCATGCAGCTAAAGATCGCAAGAACTGGAGAAAGATTGTGTTGCACCCAGTCATCACACCCCTGATAAGGGATACGGAATGAGTAGGAGGATTGCATAACCAATTTTAATTTAGTGTTGGTTGGCTTATCAGCGTTATGAGTTTTCCATTTTAGTTTATTTTATAGCCACGAATCCTGAAAAATCGATATAGTATTCATTTTCTTGGACCCTCCGTGGTTCAGGCGGTAGCGCGCCGGCCTCTCACTGCTGGGTTTCGTAGTTCAAATCCCGGTTACTCCGTGTAAGATTTGTGCTGGACAAAGCGTAGGCGGGACAGGTTTTTCTACGGGTACTGCGGTTTTCCCTGTCATGTTTCATTCCAGCAACAATCACCAATATCATTTCACTTCATCTGTCATTCATTAATCATTGCCCCAGAAGAGTGCGATAGGCTTCGGCAGCCGGCACACTTTTTATCCTCGCCGCTAGATGGGGTTTCATTCATTCCATTCCTGACCCGGTCGAATGACTGGAAACAGGCTGTGGATTTTCAATCCATTCATTAATTTTCTTATAGTTTGTAATTTCACTGAAGGAGAATCTATGTGCTTTGTTTGCCTTATGTGAAATTTAATAACTACTGTTCTATCATTATTTATTATTGTACAACCAAGAGTTAATTTATTTTTTGGAATTTTGCACACTATATAGTTTCTTGCAAATACATTATGTTTTCAGTCAGTTCAATAGTTGTGTAATACAAATGTTATCATCTAAGTATGTTTGCTCCAGGGTGAGGACAGTTAAACATGGAAGAAAAAACACTGAGCACAAAGGAACTTGGTTTCCTTAATGCTGCACAAGAGCACAACCTACCCATGTTGAAACAATGGATGAAACAGGGAGTGGACGTAAATTGTCATATGAACGGTGAGACTGCCCTGCATATTGCGGCACGGTGCGGATACGATGAAATTGTGAAACATCTGGTTAAATCGAAGAAGGCTAAGATCAACGTCCGGTCCATTTATGGTCAGAGTCCACTTCACATGGCTGTGAAAACCCGTCAGTTGAAGGTATAAGAGTTAGATCGGATATAGTATATTACTGATTTATTTTAAGAGGCACTTGAAGGTATTATTTTTCCTTATTCTTTTTAGTTATATGTTTTGTTAGAATAATATCCTCCTGATCCACTTATGAATTAAATTTAGGCAATAGTCGCTGCCATAACTGCCTTTGGCCAGTCTAACGATTACAACAGATCTAAATATCCTGATGTCCCTCAAATTATAAAAATAGTACACATCTTCTCAAATTACACTGTACAAAATGATATGTCACAAGTTTATACAGAGTGTTTGAAAAATTACTCTTAGTTTTAAGTTTATATCTAATGCGGAAATTAATGAAAAATACATCAGTGGGTACATACCATGAAATAGAGTTCCTTCAAGTTTTGTTTAATGTTGGTAGACTTCAACGTGGGATCCATTTGTTGTCATGCACACGTCGAGACGATATTCCACTTCTCGCCACGTATTCACCAACATTTCAGGTGTAACTGTCCTAACCGCCCCGACGATTCTTTCCCGTAAATGATTGATGTTTCGGATCTTTTCACCGTACACAACATTTTTATGTGGCCCCAAAAGAAAAAGACCAGTGGGGTTAAGTCTGGGCTTCGTGGTGGTCAAGTTATTGGGCCAACCCTGCCTATTCTCCTTCCTGGAAAGCGAGTGTTAAGAGCCGCACGTACTTGGTTACTGCAACGAGGTGGGGTGCGATCTTGTTGGAAAACACAAGCCCCATTTCCGCCTCAATATCGCCCATTTGGAGAAAGACGTACTCTGTCAATATGTCATAGTAAATGTCCCCGTTTAAAATGAAAGGACCAATTACACGATCTTCCATCAAACCGAACCAGACATTAACTTTGGAAGAGTCACGTCCATGCTGAATAACTTCATGTGGATGCTCTGTCCCCCAAATTCTGTAGTTATGACGATTAACTCTTCCACTGACATGAAATGTAGCCTCATCAGAAAAGATTTTTTTAAAATGACATCATCATCATCATTTCTGTGTAGAAATTCAACAGCGAACTTATACCTTTCGATTTTATCAGAAATTCAGGTAACAGTTGCAATTTGTACGGGCACAACTTAAGTCTTTTACGCACAACATCATACAAAGTACCTTTAGGCATCTCTAATTGTAGACTATGTCTAAACAATGACTTCTTCTTCTTGCTCCGAACACACAAAACACAGATCTGTTCAACAACATCTTCAGAAGTTCTCGGTCTACCTGGTGATTTTGCTTTTAAAACACTATCGGTTTCCTCGAAAGACTTTAGGCAATGACGGATAGTTTTTGCTGTAGATGGTTCACCGCCATACTGACGTCTTAAATTACGTTGCATTGTTATAACTGACTCAGTTTTCCCAAGCGAAATAACACACTGCGCTTTCTGTTGCGGTGTACATATTGCTACTGAGTTGCTCTGCACTGCACTGCACGCATGCCTGGACTGAACTGAGGGAACAGAGAAAACAAACAGCACTGGCGCCGTCTCAAAATCAAGCAGACCTGCCAACTGCAGGGGTGCCAAACTTTGAGAGTTGGTGAATCACACACCACAAACTAGAATAGTGTATGTCACTTTGTACAGATTCTAGGATACATTAAATCTACGGAGTCCTTTTTCAAACACCCCGTTTTATCACTCTCCGTCGGCTTTCTAGTCACTTAAATTTCCAAGAATCTAATAATATATTACCAACTTCCTTTCAACTCTTAACAAAGATATCGCACGCTCGTGGTAAGTACCCAGTGCTTCATAGCCTCGATTTCCAAAGCCTATCAGTGAAATACCAGTACCACTAGAGCTTCATCTGGATTTCATATTTATAACACCTTGGCGCGCAGAGTACATCATTATTTCTGGTTTGAGGTACTGGAATGGTATCATTGAATTGCAAGTCACCCATATGTTCTCCGTTTTGAAGATTTGCATCAGCCTAGTCAGGTGACATATTTTTACTTTTATTGATGTTATTTGGGTTTCGAAATTACTATTCCCTCTTGAATGATTCTGGTGCAAAGGACGAAAATTTAACAGAAAGAAGATCAAAAGAGGCTGAGGCAAAGAATTGCGACAAAATAGAGTAAAGCTCTTATATACAGCCAGTTTTGCCCCCTATAATTTTAGATCTTTGACTACCCTTCCAAAGCCAAGAACACCGAAGTTCTAAATTCCTTTGTCTACCCAAGACCAACTCCAATACTCAACCCTCAAAGCAGGTTTCGATTATTGGCAAGATGGGTGAGCGCGGGCCACAAATGAATTCAGTGTGCTCGTGAATGCCACTTTAAAGTAATCGTTGTGACTGAAGTATTTCGGGTCTGCTTTTGTGGCTGCTTTATAGCTTTCAATAGTGACAAGAAAGTATAGGAGTCGTCCGGTTCTTTTGTTTTTTTGGATGTTTAATACACTAAGTATAGGTTATCTGCTATTTACACGTGGTCACGTGTAGGTTATGTGTTTGTTTATCTCTGTGTTCGTGTGTTATTGTTAATATTATTAGTATAATTTTAGAATGTAATGTAATGTACATGTTTTAGATTAACATGGCTTATTGAGAAACTTAAGAAGTATAACAACTGTGCTGATTGTGTTGAAATGCTACAGTCCAAAGAAGAAATGGTGATACACTGTGATGTTGACCAAATGCTCTCATATTTTAGGCAGTTAAACAGAGGTGTCTTGAAGTGGCCATCACCGATCATGGTTTCTATGTGTTGTAAAATATTCATGCTCATTCATGTCCTCATAAGTAGTGCTTATGAAGGAGAATTTTCAAAATTAGAAAACCAAAGAGATGCAATAGTTGCTTTAGGAGTTGAAGCCTTTGAAAGTAGTATTGATAATGAGGGTGATGTATGCAAGTGTGGTGTTCCTTTGACCAGAATTATGAAGAAGTGTGTGAAAATTCTGGCCAATGTTTTATTAAAAATTACACAAAGGTCTTCAATGGAAAGAAAATCTCCCAAGAAATTGCCAAGAAACTTGAAAAGCAGGTTGAAAATAGAAGGACTGATGAAACAACTCTCAGGTAGAAACAGCACATTAGGAAAGAACTGAAACTCAGCAGCAAGTAACTTTAAGGTAATAAATTAAGTTTGAGTCATTAACTAATGTTCATTTTTTAGAGTAGAAACTTTCTTTAAAATTGTTTGTTGGATATGCACAGTGCTAGTTTCGTTCGACTGCAATATTTTGGTGAAGGGTGTATAATGAGCTAATGGGTATGTTGTGTTAGTGTTATTAAGTTAGAAAGTTAGGAGGAAAACTGAATTTTTCTTTGCTTGGTGTTATGTTGCTTAGTCTGTAGGCCTAATTTGTATGTTGGATGTGCACGTTATAAATTTCATATTAGAGCCCGTACTGTCAAAGTATCAACTTGAGAAAATTTGAATTTATAATTACACCTCTACAATACAGTAATTGTCTTTATTAAAAAGCTACATTAGATTATACTCGTGATACATGTTTCGTCCCCTTATGGAACATCTTCAGTCACAAATACAAAACATGAAAAATAAGGTAAGGACACGTTGGAAAAAGTGAATAAAAAGTCTTCGTACCTGTGACGCGGCGTGATGGCGTCTTGTCAATCTTCAGGGTTAAAATGGTGCGGCATGAACATGATATGAAGCATGAAGTCCAGTTAAAATCACAGATTAAATTGTTGTTAAAACAAGCTTCGGGAATTATGGCGGAAATGTATATGGATTTTCTTGAAAATAATAAAATCAACAACACTAAGGGAATAATAAGCTGGTTGAGATACGTAGATGATACGTTTACAATAATTGATCATAGCATTGCTAATGGAGAGGAGGTATTAGAACATTTAAACAATATGGATTCACAGATTAAATTTTCTTTCGAAAGTGAAAATAATAAAGCGTTAAATTTTCTTGGCATTACAATTATTAATGACTCTAATAAACTTAGGTTTTAAACCATTCAGGAAACCCACTCAAACGGCGAACGTAATTAGACAAAATTCCGTACACCCGGCAGCACATAAGAGGGCCTCCTTTTACAGTATGATTTACAGTGCTTATAATATACCCATGTCAGAACTAGATCGTAAAAATGAATTGAATACTATTTATTTATACCAAAAAGCAACGGGTTCAACAGGCATTTTGTGGAAAAATTATTAGCAAAATCAAGAAGAAACAATTTTCCACATTAACCAAGTATACCAAAAAGAAAGAAGATAGTTACGCCCTTTTCACCTATAGTCACAGTAAAATACGAAATCACGAATGTTTTTAAGAAACTTAATATGAAAATTTCTTTTAAAACAACCAACAACAACGCTCATCTTTTCTTTAATCAGCTCAGTCAGTTGGTATTTGAAAGTGCTCAGATACGTCAGCCTCGTGTAGGTAGATTTACGAAAAAGCAACGGGCTCAACAGGCAGTTTGTGGAAAAAATTATTAGCAAAATTGAGAAGAAATAATTTTCCACATTAACCAAGGATACCAAAAAGAAAGAACTCCTCCGGGACAAAATTCCGGCTTTGCATGTCCCTCGTGCCGTTAGCTGATGATTGGAACATCGCTTGAAAGATTTTTGTTCATCTTTGTTTTGCAATTGGAGCTTCTGCTATCAAACGCCTTTTCATGCCACAGTCGACAAATAGAGTATTGTTTCATTGGGATGTGGACGTTAACTGCTTCCAATCGAATTCCGAAGTGTGCGGTCTCAGTAGTGCTGTTCATTCGTTCGCTATGTATTCAACAGATGAATACCTTGATATGCTCCTTGTTTACGGTGAATCAAAAGCGAGCGCACAACAAGCAAGAGATATTTCCACACAGACGTCAATCGGCAGCAGTTACTTTTAGTCATGCGGAATGCCGGTTGCGTACAATAGGAGCATTCTCTCGACTGCCTCAAGTTAGAGAGGCCCCTCTGACTTTTAGAGCTAGTGGCACAACGGTCGTCTGTTTTACGTATCTTACATGACAGTCGTCATGGCAATTATAAAACACTTTCAGAATGTAGAAGGCGGTGTATGCTCAGTTTCATCATTTCTGATGGAAATTGAAATTTGAAGAAGGTATGCCAGTATATTTGCAATTTGTATATTTGATATTTGCGACTTCTCCGCAGAAAATTACGACACTTCTAAAAAAACAAGAACAATATAATAGTGTGTTAAAGATAAATGCAGGGGTCCTAAAATATTCAACAATACTCTTCTCGACAGGCGTAACATGATTAAAGTTCATATTAACAGCTTCCAAAGAGAAGAAAGTTACTAAAATCGTAAAAATAAGGAAATGAACATTTGAGCTCCAAACTGAATGTGAACAGACTTCAGAGTAAGGGACCCTCATAGCATTACGAGCTACAAGTTTTATAGGAGTGTCTTCTTGACAGATTTCCTACACGTGTCCCTCAAAAGACCTCAAGTAGGCGCATGTAAAACTTGTGATATCGTCGCCATAAGACCTATCTGTGTCGGTGCGACGTAAAGCAAATAGCAAACAAAAAAAATCTTGTGATAGGTACATGAATCATAGAGTAGAGACACCACTACAGTGAATATGACAAAAGGGAACAAGGATCGCATCACAGGAAAGTAAACGAATCAAGGCAATGAAAGATGATATAACAAGCAGTAAATTACTTGAAAATAATACATGTATAATTAAAATGGATTTACAAAATATATTCTCACTCCCTAAATTAACACTGCAAACGATATGACTGGTGTAGAATAAGAAAGTGCTCATCCACTGCTCGGCTATGTATCCCCAGTTCAAAGTCTCAAGTCCAGGAAATGTGGAAAATCAAGAGTCTAACATCCCGGGACAGATGACGATGGCGGAAGGTTTACCAACTGGCTTCAATGAAAACTGGACTGTAAACAAGTCTCTGAATAGGCTAAGGACAGGAGTGGGCAGGTCCAAATTCAACCTTGCGATATGGGGCTACATAGATGCTGACAACATCATCTGTGGATGTGGGATAGAACATACCACGAAACACTTGCTTCAATGCCCGGTATGTCCATCCTCTTGTACCGTAGATAAACTGTTTCAGGCAATGCAGAATGCGCTTAATGTAACAAAATATTGGTCACAATTCGTATAACATACCTTTGGTTTTTCAAAACAATATTAGGCTGTGAACAAAATGAATCTGCCACGAGAATAAATAAATAGTGACGTATTATTTCATTCACAGGTTCATATTTACTTACGAGTGTATTTACGAACATACTGTAGGTATCTTACAAATTAGAAATCCATAACAAGAGCTAATCGCACTTTCTTTGTAGTCAGATTCTTACTCGCTGCGTCAAATTCACGGTATACAGACGTCTGGCGTTCGACACGTGACCGTCTGTTCTATTGAATAAAAATGGTCACGAAATTCTAGCGTATAGATTCGTTAGTATTAAATGAATGGATGTTCTATTGAATTACATTGTATATTACAGAACATATTTTTATTTCGGATGTTCCCACTTCATCCCACTTTTTCTATGAGCCATGGGCGCGTAAGTGCATTATCTAGTTTACCGGTTTTTTTCTGTTGTGAAATACAGAATCTTTAGATCACATTTATACTAAGTATTACAAATTATAATATATTTTACAGGTTATAAAAATTCTACTTTCACATGGAGCCGACGTGAATTGCATTGATACGATGGACAAAACTCCTCTTCACGAGGCCGTTTTCATCAAATCTGTAGTCATAGTGAAAATGCTTGTAAAGAATGGAGCCAATGTAAGTATTTTAGATATGGATATTATTATACTTTTATACACAAGATAAGCGTGCCGCTTGATTGCTAATAAACGGAATGGTCAGTTATGATTTACTCCAGCGCACGTGGTGTTTTTCATGTGGGCAATTTCCCCGCGCGATATGCGATCACGTGTTTTAACATGGATATGTTTTGGGAACGGTGCCTACCTGGAATTAGCGTAAAATATTCGGCACCTAAGGCTATATCTTAAAAAACCAAATATCACTTCCCTATTCTCTTTTTAATGGCTCACTACTGCTGCCAACTTGACTAGTTACATAATGAAATTAGGAGATATAACCATTAGCACACTAGCATCAAAGTTTCCTCACCCAAGTAAATGATAATTTAGGATATTCACAATTAAGTCGGTTTTCAAACTCAAAAGTAATTAAGTAAATAAACACTCCCTCACCCACACTCAGTTTAATGTTACATACCATAGCCGACTACAGTTTCAAGCCAGAGTAATGTAACTTTGGCAACGTCCATTGGAGGCCAAGGTGAAAGCGCGGGATCTATCCGTGTGTATTTATGTTTAGTGAACTTGGTCTCGTGTTTCGTTTAATTTTTCACGGATAGATTCGAGTATATATAACAAGATAAGTAATAGAATAAGCATACGTAGAGACTATTATCGAAATAATGTGAAGGCTAAGCAGGGCTGAATAGCCTGGACTGTAGACCTGGCTTTCTAAGCCCAGCTCAGTCAGGTGGTATTTGAAGGTGCTCAAATACGTCAGCCTCGTGTCGGTAGGTTACTGGCACGTAAAAGAACTCCTCCGGGACAAAACTACGGCATCCCAGCGTCTCCCAAAAACCGTATAAGTAGTTGGTAGGACGTTAAATCTATAACGTTATTATTTGTGAAGAGGCGGACTGAATTTGGCTTATAAATAAAATGTTTCGTGTATTTGCAGATGCCCAGAAAATGTTGTGTTTCCATGTATCGTAACAACTATAGCATTAAAAAAGGTTTTGTTACCTCGTTTAGTTTTCCTTCAGACGAGGAATGAAAACAAATATGGATTTTTCATTTTAAAAGGTATAATTGGGAACCTGGGAAGGATTCAGTCGTATGCATAAAACATGCCATACACGAAAGTTTTTCAACAGGGGATAACATTTGTGATAGTAAAGTCAAAGTACGGTAATTCTACTACCACCTAAGCCAAATGAGCTTCTCCCTGATGCATGTCCAATTATTTTCTCATATTTGCCAAAATATTTGTAATCGAAAAGTGTTAAAAAGTCCTGACGGTAGGAGCCTGGAAGTGTAGAGTAGGGTAAACAAGGAGATGGATTATATTCCAAATGTAACCCATTAACTCAAAATTCACCAATATATGAATGCCACTATATAGGTATTCTAAGTTATCAGGTGTTGGTAAAAGAATTGGCATGTTTAGGAGATGGTGAAATGCCAAAGTGGTCTCAACTAAATGCATATTTATTAAATTATATAGGAACAACTTCTTGTAGTGTTAGCGTTAAATGTGTACAAATAAATCTATTAAAATGCTTCACAATAATCTCATAGAGTATCGTGAGGTAAGCACATGTCTTGCCACATATTTTTAAGGGAATATTTCGAACTATGCACTAAAAGGGTCGGGCTGAGTGGCTCAGACGGTTGAAGTGCTGGCCTTCCGACCCCAACTTGGAAGGTTCGATCCTGGCTCCGGTAGTATTTGAAGGTGCTTAAACACGTCAGTCTCGTGTCGGTAGATTTACTGGCACGTAGAAGAACTCCCGAGGGACTAAAATCCAGCACCTCGGCGTCTCCAAAACTTGTTATTATTATTATTATTATTATTATTATTATTATTATTATTATTATTATTATTATTATTATTATTATTATTTTCACTAAGAGGAAGAATAGTTGGGCCCTACTCAAAAAGTTTCGTTTGGAGCTGTTAAATCAAGTTACTTACTGTCAAGAAAGTTAGAAAGAATGTTTGGTCAGTACTTATAGCTTATTGGTTGTAACTACAATGTTACTGCACTTCAAGTCCTAGAAAGTGAGATGAAAATTAGGATTAAGGGTGTTCTAGGGTTGCTGTGTGGGTGGTGATGGTACGAAAAAGTGAGGTTTGGCTGTAGCCAATTAGAAATGCCAGATTCCATCAAGACAGATGTTGTTGGGTTCAATACGGAAGTAATAAACAAGTTAGACTCACTTATCGTGTGAATTTTTTGGTGGGAAATTTGAGAGTGTCAGGCCTAATATGCTGTACATTTCTGGGTATATACTAAAGACAATATCCAGAAGGATAAGCTGTGACACTTGTTTAGGTCTCCTGCAGAGTAATGAAACAGGTGATCCCTATTTTGAAGAACTTCATAGGTGGGTTAGTGGTGCCATCACATTGTGTTGTGTGTGCCTGCAGAACAGTGGTACCGTATAGGAAGACTACCTGGATTGTGAAAATTATAAAGAATTTCTGTTCTCTCTATCCTGAGCTTCTTTAGGAAGAGATGATAATCAACAGTTCTGGTTTGAATGCCGTCATGTGGGCGTGCCAATAATGGTGAGATAGATTGTTTATTGTCTACATTTTCCAATGTCGTGTTAAATAAGTGCTGAAAGCAGGTGAAGAACACGAGTTACGTCAGCAGTGAGGATAAAACCCCTAAGCGGAGGAAGCTGTTAACGCTCCACAATAATTGAGCTTGTGAGAACTGTTCTTAAGGTGTTTTATTTTTATTCATTTAAAATGTATATTTATAACTTGGGTGAATGCATTCACTGATGTGTGTGTTTCTTAGTACCATTTTACGAAGAGAGTGCATTTATCGTAGTAATCGTGTTGGTCTAAATTTAGTGAATATAGGTGACGTCATTCAAAATCGGACACGCCCACTTTTCTCTCGACCTCCGCTTGACAGGTAGATACAGCATTGCCAAGCGTACCTTCATGCTTTAACTGTAGATGGCTCTGTTAGATACCGTATTGGTGAACATTTTTATAACCCTCACCAGGATAAAGCACGTAATAATCATGGCTGACGGTGGGCCGAATGGACTCTGCCATTGGTTGAATATTACGCCAATGAAACGTCGCTCCCATAATTCAAGACAGCGAGAGGTTATGACCAACTTACGCGGTATAAAAAGTCGTAAAACGACGAGGCAATATTACCGGCAAAATAATAATCCTTGTAAGCGTATAAAAGAATAATAACATCTCGCTGTCTTGAATTATGGGAGTGACGTTTTATAGGGCAAATCTTGAGCCAATGGCAGAGTCCATTCGTGCCACCGCCAGCCATGAGTTAATATTAATAACAAAGACAAATAAAAACGTATTTATATAGTTGAGAGGTAGTGATGCAATAATTACTGATCTCAACACTGCAAAGCATAGATTGCGCCACTTATGATTTAATGTAATAATAAAGACTAATAATAACATGATTCAGAGCTAGCGGTAAAATAACTGCAGATCTCGTCACTGTAAAGCATAGGTTACGCTGTTGTCACTCTTGGAATTCATACGACCCAAATAATGGAAACAGAATTATATGTATACAAAAACAGTAGCATTTGTAAGTGGTCCAGATCTGACGGTAACTTAAAACTCGACACAGTAAGGTGTATATTGTGCTGATGTCAACAGACCTAAAGCTGCTTCGCAGCCCCAATCTGGGGCTTACGCCCCCAGTCCCCCTTTGCTTGATCACAGTCCAATGGGTTTGTCACTAGCTGGACCCAATCAATCCAGACCAATGGTGTTGTCACTAGCCGGACCTAACCTATCCAGACCAATGGTTGTCACTAGCCAGATCTAACCTATCAAGACCAATCGTTTTGTCACTAGCTGGACCTAACCTATCCAGGATAATGATTTTGTCACTAGCTGGACGTATCCTATCCAGTCAAATTATTTTCTGACTAGCCGGGCCTTTGAAAAGTAACACTAATATTCCAGGGTAGACGAATGATGAAAAATTATTTCATACACACATAAACAAAGTTTATCGTACATAGGAGGAGGAAAGGAAGGAAGGAAAGGAAGGAAGGAAGGAAGGAAGGAAGGAAGCAAGCAGGAAGGAAGATTTATATCAAAATTTAGCATATCTTATTTTTTGCCAGTGGCTTTACGTCACACCGACCCAGATAGGGCTTATGGTGACGACGCATACCTTATTGGAGAGCAGTTAAGAATAATTCTTTCCCTCGAAAATCGGTACTTCTGACATAGCAACCTCCGTACGGAACAACATCCATCAGTCTAGCTTGAGTAAGCAGAGCGTGAGGACGTGCTGAGTGGTGCGTGCCGTGAAGTATGGTGGGAGTTGAAAAGTATCAGGCAGCGTTTGGGAGGTGGAAACTGAGGCTGAGGATGAATTCATCGAGACGTTTGGAGAGAAAGGAAGATCTGGGAAAGATGGGAGAGGCGGTTTTGGTAGCAGCGGTGATAGCTATGCTTCTGGCCATTGGGGGGTTGGGAGAAATTAAACTCCGGCCCGAATACCAGTGACAAATTCAGTTGGGAAGACTTGGAAGCGATTAAGGAAATAGTGAAGGAGGTAATAAAAGAAACATACCTTTGGGACCAGATCAAAGAAATGATGAAAGACCAACCGAATGAGGTAGGGGATATGAAGCAATGGTTACAGGAAAGAGCAGAAGGAAACTATGACCAAAGCGGGTAGCAACGAGAAAGAAATAGAGTTGCTAAATGAGAAAGTACAAAACCTAGAAGAGGAGGTGCTGAAACTGAAGAAAGAAACAGAAGTCAGTAACCGGGAAAGGATGAAGAAATGCATATTTATGTATGGTGTTCAGGAAGAAATGAAAGAATGCAAAGTGGACGTGATTTAAAATTGGTTGAGGTCATCAAGGACAAGGTGAAAATAAATTTCTGTGAAGTGGACATAGATGATGCGGAAAGGGTGATCTACCTACTCACCTCAGCTACTAACGAAATATTGTGGACCGTTCGAAACTGGCTATAGACAGCCAGGAACTGAATCCAGGCCTCTTACATTAATGACTAAAAGTATACAAGGCGTGAACCCTAAGCAGAGATCAGGTTAAGATAAATAGGATTTATTATCATAAGTTTAACCGAAAAAATAAAAGATGAGCACAAAATAAACAAAGGGGGAGACATAAGAAAAACAGTTACGTTCATAGTCCTGGAGGTATTCTAAAATACGTTGTACATACGAGTCTTTCGACTCTTGAATAACCATCTCATAGAATTATTGCATTTATCGTATTCAACAGAGGCATAGGGAAGGGCAATGTCAATTGTTTCAGTTAATAACAGACAGTGGTACATAAGGTTTGTTGCCGAACATTTCTTTCATTAGAACGAACCATCAATTAGAGATAGCGACTTTTAAAGAAAGATATATTGTCGCCGCTCCAGATAAAACGAAAGTAATCCCACAACCTGTCAAACCTTCTCTAAAGCATCCAACAAATTCCAAAGTGTCAGAATCTCTTCAGAAATGAAAGTAGTAGAAACAAAGCGGGCAGAAAGGAATAATTATAGAACATTAGGAGGTTATAAGGAGGATAAAAGGGCGTTGCCATAGTTACCGAACCAAAACAAACATGAGTCAAAGATGATAAGTTAAATAGAAAATCTCCCGAATTAGGTAAGTAACGTGGCTGAGCAAGCCAGGAACAACGATAAGATAATCAAATAATAATAATAATAATAATAATAATAATAATAATAATAATAATAAAGCTAAAGGCACACATTCATAAGGCACCGAAAAATAACACCGATCCGAGAATCACACAACGCACATACACACAAAGACATAGAGACCAAATGTGCAAAGTAGAATAAAATGTAGTATCAAGGCACGTTAGAATAATGACCGTAAAAGCATGATAAAAGTCAGTCGAAGGCTTATGAGCTTGATCCGAGAGTACAGATCAGATTACCTGGGTGGCCGCTACGTAGGAAAGGCTCCCCCAATCACCACAATAACCAAACAACACATAAGCTATGAAACATATTCATATCTCATGAAATGGCGAACATGAACCGTAGAGCACTAGCGTGTCAAACATATTACACAACATGGGCTTAAGCCAGACGTCGCAGTCGAAGAGGATGTGAATAGATCTCAAGTGTAAAAGAATCCACAAACAACCACACCGCGCGCGCATACACACACACACACACACACACACACCTATCAAAAAGGATCATTGTTACCTTTCGTCCCTATGTAGGAACGAATATATATCAAGTAAACATAAAGGAAAAGGGAAGACACGTAAATAGGTCCGCGACAATAAACATAAAGGAGAAAATACAGAACAGGGATCACATAGTACACTAACCTAACATAACTCTGGCAAGCCAAGGAAAAGGAAATTTAAACAAATACCTGGAGTTCGAAGGATAAGAGTCCAAACATATTAAGTAATCATGTACGTTGACTCCAAGCAGAGTCACGTAGGGAAAATCATAAATATTTTTGTAGTACCATTTAAAATAAACGAGAATCATCTCGTAGCCTTCGATCTTCACCTTTTTACCCAAGCCTTCTTCTTATATTATAATCAGAGAGCATACAAAGCAAGTTTTATATTGAAAGAAATGCTTTGGCAATTCGTAATTACATGTGGTGCCATCTGTCTCATCGGGAAGAAGTAGACGTCAACTTAGAGAACATTTACCATTTTCAATTATGTGACTTATGACATCGATATCAGAGAATAAAATATGAAGACAATTAGGTGTGGGTGTGGCACAGTGGGTAGAACAAAAGGGCGTAGACCAATCAGAGTGAAGTTACTATCGTCCTTAATGGCCGATATAGTGATAAGGAACGCGAGCAAACTACAAGGACAAAAATATGTAAAGAGAGATATAGGCAGAGAAGGGAATGGGAATCTGAAAACTCTGAAGAGGCATCTAGGGAGGGCCAGACACCAGGGGTTGAAGGCCCATATAAGGGGGCAACAGCTAGTGGTTTCAAATGGAAGCTGGGTTCGAGTGTGGCCAGTGTCAAAACTGAAAGCAATGGACGAGAATTTCAAGAGGGAGAAGGACTTGACGGCAAAGCAAGATGAAAGTAAGGATGGAGAGCGATTGGTGGAACAAGCTGAGGTAAGAGAGGAGCTCAACCCAGGGGGAAGTGGACACTGCAGTGCGGGAATAGATACGAGGAGCCGGGAGGTGATGGTTGAGGGTGAGTCTCAAGAATCTTCAAATGAAGGGTGCAGTGGACAAGTGAATACCAAAGGTGAAGGATCAAAGAGTGAGTCGAAAGGAAGAGAAATTATGAACAAAGGGAGAAGTATGAGTCTAAAAGACTTGTCGGCTAAAAAGAATAAAGCAGCGGAGGAAAAAGAAGGAAGAGAGCGACACAATATGTCAAGGAAAAAAGGGGTGGAGTTAGAAGGGGAGAGGGCTATGGAAACGGGAGAAAAAATAAGGGAGGAAGTGTGGAAGGGGAGAGGGTAAATTACAGCTAAACTGGAAGATAGGGTTTGTCAATATTGAGGGACTGTTAGATAAATTAAGTAATAGAAAGGTTAAAGAAGTAGTGGAAATTGTTTTATATTGTGGCACTCTTAGAGACGTGGCTTGAACTAGGGAAGGGAATAACATGAAGGGGGAGCGGTTGTGGTTAAGCATAAATCGAAAGGAAAGGAGCGAAATAAGGGGAGATCGCCGGGAGGAATAATGGTGCTAATAAGAGAAGAGTTAGTGATCTAATAGAGTATATTGAAAACGAGTTGGAAGAAGTAATTTAGATTAGGTTTAAGATGGGGAGGGCGGAAAGGAGGGTAAAGAATGTAAGTTTAGCGTCTGCGTATTGCCACCCGAAGAGCTCATTATACGCAAATGATAAATTTTTGGAGGAGTAATTGTTGGAAACTAGTATTATAAGGCACTGGCGTAGCCAAGGGGGGGGGGCAGTGGGGCCGCCCCTCCCCAAATATGTCCTGAAACTAGAGTGAGTATAAGCCGTTGTTTTACGTACGGTACGAACAACTTAAAAACTTACGCCGAAACGTTAAATTAACGCAGCGAAAAAGAATCTACTAACAAGGCTCAATAGGGCTAATCATAATTCTCCATATTTGTACTGCTTGAATGAAAGGAAAGCACTTAGAATTGTGATGCGCTGGGATATTTCTCTGTAGAGGCCTCAATATTGGGAATTTAACCGCGTGTTGACTAATGTCAAAACATGAGGAAAAGGGGAAAAAATGAAATGAAATGGCGCATGGCTTTTAGTGCCGGGAGTGTCCGAGGACAAGTTCGGCTCGCCAGATGCAGGTCTTTTGATTTGACTCCCGTAGGCAACCTGCGCGTCGTAATGAGGTTGAAATTATGGTGAAGACGACACATACACCCAGCCCCGTGCCAGCGAAATTAACCAATTAAGGTTAAAAATCCCAACCCTGCCGGGAATAGAATCCGGGATCCCCGTGGCAAAATTGCTATCTATTTAGCCATGGAGCCGGACAGTAAAAGGGCAATTACCAAGGGATTACTCAGTTGGGGGCTGGAACGTGACCACCGAGATAACTGGGGCCACGGCCAGAAACAGTTGCAAGCTTACAACATGGTGTCAGCTTTTGCACATCGGTTCTAGGAAACAACAATGTCCTAGGGATCCTCTGGTGGTACCGTGGTTGAGAGATGTGCTGTGTTTAAGTTGCAACGTTGGGAAGACTGTGACACGATTTTGAGCTGCACGTTTTTCCCGCATTTTGTGCCATATACGTAACTTTCTTTGAAGAGGGCCGTTTCGTCACTGAGAAGCCAAAACTATGAACATCCTCGGTAAGTTATGAAATAGGTTTTTTAAGTTCTAACAGTAGCAAGACAATCGCGGATGCGCGCCTAAGTTGTCAAATGCCCGGCGACTGATCGGAACCTCAAATTGCACCATCAAAAGTGCGGGTAAATATTTTGTAATTGCCGGGCGTGATAACTCAGTTCCAATGGTCCTATCTTCTCATCAGGACGGCCCAGGCTTGAATCGCAGTCGATGCATGAATCATTTTTAAAATGGGAAGTCACGTTCCATTAATACCTTTCTTTATACTTTTGAGCCATAACCGCGTCATTTATGGTGGTGTATTTTGAGTATCCAATTATTTTTCGGGCTTACCTTGTGCCTTAAATGGTTAGTGAATGCAATGGCGCACCCACAAAATCATGTCAAGTCGAGGCCAGTAGCGTGGATACAACCTTTCCTTGGAAGGGGTTGTGAAAAGATTTTTTTATTTAGAATTTGCTTTACGTCGCACCGTACGTCTTTTGGCGACAAAAGGAGAGGGCTAGGAGTAGGAAGGAAGAGGCCGTGGACCTAATTAAGGTACAGCCCCAGCATTTGCCTGGTGTGACAATTTTAAACCACGGAAAACCATCTTTAGGGCTGCCGACAGTGGAATTTGAACCCACTATCTCCCGCATGCAAGCACACAGCTGTGCTCCCCTAACCGCACGGCCAACTCGTCTGGTGGATATAAAAATGCCGGTCCTACGGAATGCGGTGACGGATCTTCAGTAGATATTGATGGTTTTGATTGTTACCATGTACAATCATAGCTTCTGTACTCTTAAAATAAACCGGCTGCTTTATTGAAACTGTTCGTAAAATTGATAATATCGTTCTTCGTTTGTGAGGAAGTAGAATTTTCATTTGATTTGTCTTCTTATAAAAAGGAACCACTTTGGTGCCCAGGTCGTAGATATTTCGATTACGGGAGACTCAAGGCCAACTCTACTGCACCCACAAATAAGGCTGTGTCTTCCTCATCCCGTGCCTTTCTTAACTCTTTCAGTGCCGGGAATCGAATGCAGGATGCCTTAAGTTAAATTCTAAAATAAGGAGAGCTAAAAGTAACCAGACGGCTCCGCGGTGTAGGGGTAGCGAAACTGCGTCTTACCGGATGCCCCGCGTTTAATTCCAGGCCAGGCCAGGGATTTTTACCTGGATCTGAGGGCTGGTTCGAGGTACACTCAGCCCACGTGTTTATAATTGAGGAGCTATCTGAGGGTGAGATGGCGGACCCGGTATAGAAAGCCATGTAAAACGGAGGAGAGGATTCATCGTGCTGGCCACACGACAACTCGTAATCTGCAGACCTCCGGGCTGAAGAGCGGTCGCTTGGTAGGCGATGGCCCGTCGGGGCTATTACATCATGGAGTTTGGTTTGGAAAAGTGAACAGAGAAGGAAGCGACAACTCTGAAAGGCTCTTTAGCTTCCAGCTAGTTCTTCTGTCCGGCCTCGTGCATTTCGGACAGTTGGAAAACGTACGCCGTAATAAATGCTCCTCATAAAACTTTTATAAAAATACTAACTGCATCTATAACAATAATCACAAACGCCTCCATTTCATGTGGCTCAGTTGGTTGAGTTGCTGTCCTTCTGAATCCGCGTTCGCAAGTTCAAATCCCGGCTTGGGCCGGAGGCCCTTAAAACGGTGTTGAAATGGCAACGGCTCCGTGCCGTTGGTTTCTGGCGCGTTAATAAAAGCGTCACAAAACTGTAACTTTATACTACTATATTCTGCATCCCAGGCTTGTGCAGGAAACTAATTAACAATTTGCTTTACGTCGCACCGACACAGATAGGTCTTATGGTGACGGTGAGATAGGAAAGGCTTAGGAGTGGGAAGGAACCGGCCATGGCCTTAATTAAGGTACAGCCCAGCATTTGCTTGGTGTGAAAATGGGAAACCACTGGGAGCCGTTTTCAGGTTTGCCGACAGTGGGTTTCGAATCCACTATCTCCCGTATGTAAGCTCACAGCTGCGCGACACTATCCGCGAGGGAAACTAATAGGACAAGGTAAACCCTACCTAGCATATGTTGTGACGTGTATTTTTTTTAACAACTAACAAAATATCTATACTCATACGCTTTGCATTCTATATTGATTTATTTATTAGTGCCTTCTGTACAGTGGCGAAGTTAGGGCTCCAGGCCCTCTCGTATACTTAACCACATACTAGTCAGAATATTAAATAAAATACTGAGATACTTAAAATAGTTAAACCTAGATAAATTAATAGAATTGAAAATAAATAGAATTGAAAATAAATTTAGATATATTACTAACTAAATATCAAAACTAATTAATATTAAAAACTGTTAAAAATGACTAATCCTCAGGCACGCACACATTTATACTTCAACCATTAACTCAGCCGTCCTCAGCAGGTAGTCTCGTCAGGTGACCTTAAATCGTGATTTTAAAATGCTAGTTTCTCCGACCTGACTTGGCAGGGAATTCCATAATCTGGCGACAGTAGCCACAAATATTCTATGAATTTTATTTGTGGGGTGCAGTGGAATAGAAAGAATGAATCTTGAACGTGTATTTAAGTTATGAAATGATGATAAAAAGATTAATTTAGAATAAATATACAGTGGCTGACTTTCAGCTACCATTCTAAACACCATCGTTAAAGTGTGTAGCTGCCGACGTTTATCAGACATCACCATGAGACAACCGGATAGTATGGGCTGATATGAACATCGTACACGATATTGTAAATAAATCGCAGACAGGAATTGTATTCGTTGAAGTTTAAGTGTTTCTTCTCTCGTCATGTCAACTAAAACAACGTCACAACAATCAAGAATAGGGAGAATGAGTGTCTGTATGAGTTTGGCCTGTTGCTCAAATGGAAATACATCCCTCTGCCATTTAGAGGGTTAAGGACTCCAAAAATCTTTTTACATACTTCTTTCGTGTGAATAGACCAATCAACTGTTTCATTCATCATTACGCCGAGATTTTTATCCGTTTTACTGTAGGGAATAATATTACCAGTCAGTAGGATAGGCGGGATTGCGACATGTTTGAGCAGCTCAGTAATTTTCGTGATCCAATTATGATTGCCTGAGATTTTGTGCAGTTTAATATAAGAGTGTTTCGTTGTGCATATGTATTGAGTCGTCGGAGGTCATTGTTAATATCTTGTCTTGCAGTGTCGATATATTTGAAGATCCTCAGCATAGAGGTGGTGTGTGTTATTTCCTGGCACAGATGGTATGTCATTGATATAAATACAGAAAAACAGAGACCCTGGAATACTGCACTGTGGGGCGAGACTTAAGTTTAATTTTCCATTTAGAGGCCTTGTCTATTACTGTTACACACTGTTGGCGGTTCCTCAAACAAGAACTAAAAACCTTAAGCGCAGCCAGGTCGATATTTAGCAGTTTCATTGTCTTTGTCATAGTCGGAATTACTATAGTGTAAAAGGCGTAACTGAAAACAAGAAGGATAAGTATAGTGAGCAGTCGTTTGTCCATAGCGTTTCTAATGTATTCAGTAACCTTGAAAAGTGCTGTCGCGTTACTGTGATCATTCTTAAATACAGATTGCAAAGGGTCCAAAAGAGCATTCTGATTTAGGTATTCCAGAACTTGCTCGTATACTAAGCGTTCAAAGTCTTTAGAAAGCGCAGGTTGTATAGACATAGGACGATAATCAGAGGGTGATTGTGGGTCTAATCCCTTTTCTTGCTAGTTGCTTTACGTCCCACCGACACAGATAAGTCTTATGGCGACGATGGGACAGGAAAGGCCTAGGAATGGGAAGGAAGCGGCCGTGGTCTTAATTAAGGTTCAGCCTCAGCATTTGCCTGGTGTGAAAACGGGAAACCACGGAAAACCTTCTTCAGGGCTGCCGACAGTGGGGTTCGAACCCACTATCTCCCGGATGTGACCTCACAGCCGCGCGCTCCTAACCGCACGGCCAACTCGCCCGGTGGTCTAAACTCTTAGGTTCCGGTATAATGTTGGCTGTTAAACAGTAGGGAAAGTTCCGTTTAGTAAACAGTAATTCAGTATGTGCGTCAGTAGTATAGGCAGGACAGCACCCATAATGGTATGTATAAAAAGTAATAGGAATATCATCTACACCTGTAGCCTTTGATTAAATGGAATGCAAAGCCTTTTCAACCTGATTTTCTGTGACGCTGTGACATGTGAATGGTGGATTGGCTGGAGGGGAGGGCGGTGGGTCGGTGCAGTTAATTGGGGTAGGTTGAATATTTATTCTACTAAAGTAATCGTTCAGTTCGTCAAGTGGAATGTCAGAAGTCGTCTGTCTCTGTTGATGTTTTCCTATTCCCAGAGCTCTAAGTTGGTCCCATGCGCGATTCGAATTAAACTTGTTAGCTAAATTCCGGAAATATATACATCTTTTATTTCTGATTAACTTCTTTGTGCGATGTTTTAAGATGCGGTAATATTCGAAGTCTGTGTCATCTAGGGTTTGCTTATAATGTCGAAATAGCGAGTCACGATGGGCCATCATTCTCTTGGCTTCATCATCTAGCCATGGACAAGAAGGGCGAGAAACCTGTATTCGACGCGCGCGCACGCGTGTGTGTGTTGTGTGTGTGTGTGTGTGTGTGTGTGTGTGTGTGTGTGTGTGTATCTTTGCCGCATTATTTGTATTAAATGTCACTTCATTATTGCTTATCTCATGACCATTATTATAATAACATTACCGTATTTATTCTAAACCAGAATATTGCATCTTTACACACACTGTTTATTCTTACATTCATTTCACTTGTATTCAGAATATATGAAATGCTGCAGTTATGTTGGATAGGAGTAACAGAGATAGCCGGGGAGGGGGGAAGGTTTGTTGTCCAAGGAGTCCAGACACCCCAGGAGTTTTAACGAATCTACTTTTATTAAGCATTTTATATATCACGTATATTAATATTACCTTCCGGAGTCCGACTCATTGGCTGAATGATCAGTGTTGAGTCCTTCGGTTCAGAGGGTCCCGGGTTCGATTCCCGGCCGGGTCGGGGATTTTAATCGCGCCTGGATAATTCTTCTGGCTCCGGGACTAGGCGTTTTTCCAACACTTCCTCTTCATATTCAGACAACACACTACACTACCAACTACCAAGAAACATACAACAGTGATTACATCCCTCCATATAGGGTTGGCGTCGGCAAGGAAATCGGCCGTAAAACAGGGGCAAATCCCCATGTGCGGTACAGTTTGCACACGGAACCCACCTATGTGGGAAAAGCGGGGAAGAGAAGAAGAAGAATCCACCACTTTTACTTGGATCGAAGGACACTAATTTCCTTTTTAGCTATTCTACACCACCTAAACTCTGGAAGTTAGGACACCTATCAAAATAAAATTCTGAATGAATTGCCCCCCCCCCAAACTGAAATCCTGGCTACGCTACTGTAAGGGAGAAGTTTGAAGAAGACGGTATGTTGCTATTTGGGGATTGGAATGCGAGGATAGGGGTGCAAAGTCCAATGTATCGCAAAGAAGACGGGTGGGAAATGAGGATAAGTAGAAGAAGTGAAGATATAGTCAGTAATAGTTATGACTGTAAACTTTCAGATATGTGTGCAGCGGGAAACTTATATATTATACACTGACTGACAGAGCAAATGCAACACCAAGAAGGAGTGGTCAGAACTTTATGCCAATTGCAGGGTAGACTGACGTCACTGAGGTATGCTCATGATGTGAAATGCGCCACTGTGCTGCGCACGTAGCGAACGATAAATGGGACACGGCGTTGGCGAATGGCCCACTTCGTACCGTGATTTCTCAGCCGACAGTCATTGTAGAACGTGTTGTCGTGTGCCACAGGACACGTGTATAGCTAAGAATGCCAGGCCGCCGTCAACGGAGGCATTTCCAGCAGACAGACGACTTTACGAGGGGTATGGTGATCGGGCTGAGAAGGGCAGGTTGGTCGCTTCGTCAAATCGCAGCCGATACCCATAGGGATGTGTCCACGGTGCAGCGCCTGTGGCGAAGATGGTTGGCGCAGGGACATGTGGCACGTGCGAGGGGTGCGAGTGACGTCAGCACGCGAGGATCGGCGCATCCGCCGCCAAGCGGTGGCAGCCCCGCACGCCACGTCAACCGCCATTCTTCAGCATGTGCTGTTCCAATATCGACCAGAGCAATTTCCCGTCGATTGGTTGAAGGAGGCCTGCACTCCCGGCGTCCGCTCAGAAGACTACCATTGACTCCACAGCATAGACGTGCACGCCTGGCATGGTGCCGGGCTAGAGCGACTTGGATGAGGGAATGGCGGAACGTCGTGTTCTCCGATAAGTCACGCTTCTGTTCTGTCAGTGATAGTCACCGCAGACGAGTGTGGCGTCGGCGTGGAGAAAGGTCAAATCCGGCAGTAACTGTGGAGCGCCCTACCGCTAGACAACGCGGCATCATGGTTTGGGGCGCTATTGCGTATGATTCCACGTCACCTCTAGTGCGTATTCAAGGCACGTTAAATGCCCACCGCTACGTGCAGCATGTGCTGCGGCCGGTGGCACTCCCGTACCTTCAGGGGCTGCCCAATGCTCTGTTTCAGCAGGATAATGCCCGCCCACACACTGCTCGCATCTCCCATCAGGCTCTACGAGGTGTACAGATGCTTCCGTGGCCAGCGTACTCTCCGGATCTCTCACCAATCGAACACGTGTGGGATCTCATTGGACGCCGTTTGCAAACTCTGCCCCAGCCTCGTACGGACGATCAACTGTGGCAAATGGTTGACAGAGAATGGAGAACCATCCCTCAGGACACCATCCGCACTCTTATTGACTCTGTACCTCGACGTGTTTCTGCGTGCATCGCCGCTCGCGGTGGTCCTACATCCTACTGAGTCGATGCCGTGCGCATTGTGTAACCTGCATATCGGTTTGAAATAAACATCAATTATTCGTCCGTGCCGTCTCTGTTTTTTCCCCAACTTTCATCCCTTTCGAACCACTCCTTCTTGGTGTTGCATTTGCTCTGTCAGTCAGTGTATATAATATCAAACGAAGCAACAAGTAACTTATTCTTCACGAGTAAAGTCGTGTACAGAATGGTGAAACAAAGATATCCTAACTAAATGAAGGAGAAAACTAAAACTGTTGGATGGAAAGATGATGTAAAGGCTGCAGAAAAGCTATTCGTGGGGAATACAGAGCGCGTGTAGCTATTACTAAGCGCTGCTGGGCAAATAATTTTGTATTTACACTTTCTTATTATTCCAAAAAAGATTTCTTTATCGAGTTAAAAACCGCAAAGAGATAAGTCAAGGCAAGCACAGCTATCTTGAAAACACATTCGCTCTACCGCAGTGTATGTCTCTCCAGCGAGCTGGGTTTCTATGCCGGCGCGATAGAGAGCTACCCCAGCGAAATTCGAGTCGCTTGGTTGACGGATGCACTTTAAGCCTCTTGCTCTTCGGGAGGCGGGGCGATAGCTATTTCCCTCTCCCTCGGTCCAGATTCACAGCATCTTACGGCGGCCGCGCAGCTAGTTTGGGTAAATGTTAGTTGTAACAGTTAACACTTGAAGTGTTGAGCGCCACATGTCAAAGGCTACAAGAAAAAATGCTATAGCTACTTGCACATGGTTTTTTTTTAATAAAGATAGCATTTTATGAAATCGAGTGTAATAAAACTATATTTCCACTTAGTTATCGAGTGAGTTTATAAAATTTTAATGTTGGCTTTGGAGAGACTGGTGGGGCTGTGACTTTTTTCCTAAAATTTTGCAGTTGGGTTAAGGAATGTGTTCACCGCGCGTCACTGTCTTAGATATTATCTGGGAACACCTATCGAAGGATAACCTAGCTACATTAGAAGAGTGAAGGCCATGTACCGATACTTTAAAAAAGTACTCTGCCTGCCAGGAAAACGCTTTTTCGAGGCTAGCCTATGAGCTCACAAGACAGCCATTCTATATAGAAGAACTACTTTCTGCGACACAATACCAAGCTTTAAACCAAGAACTGCAAGATAAAAGACGAAATTATAGATATATATTTTACCAAATAGACGGCATGATAGCGTCAGATTGGATTAATTCTGACTACGAAATGCGTCGTACCATAACGCACTTCTTATTAAATGTTCATAAAGCTACTGAATAAGGCAGGAAAATCAATATGACTACAATAGACATATCAAGACGTGTTATCTATTTAACGAATTCTGCAGAGCAGCATGTGTCCTCTAGTTATCGTTAATCGTAGAAATTATCGGGGTAGTCATTGTTTAACTTCCCACAAATACACTTCATTGCATCATGACACTTGTGTCAGAGCATGGCCGGAGTACACTATAAGGCTATGACATTGGAGATCCGACAACGTCGCTTGGAGTCAAGCTTGTGTCTTCTGTGTTCGTAATTTGTAAACAAGTCTAACGCGGTGTATCATAATATTTTGCGTAGTCTGGCCATGGTCAGATTCAATGAGTTGGTAGTCAAATGGCTTAGCCGTTAATACAAATGAGATTTTGAAGAGGAAACTGCGGTCTGTTATTCTAGTTTCGCGTTAACTCTAGACCCCATAACTTCTGCTAAGAATATATTAAGTACCGTAAAACTACAAAACTTGTAAAGTGCAAATTACAAGGTCACCTTCTTCATAGTCACTCTTGCGCAAGCGAAAAGCTTAGCGTCGCAGGAGAGAGAGAAGGGAGAGAAAGAGATTTCATGGAAGCAGGCTTGTGACATTGCGATAAATGATTCTTCCCCACACTGTGGGGATGTCTGACTCACCCGCTTTATTATGAGCTTTTCGTTTTTTAATGATAACTAATCTAGAAACACTTTTCTATCTAAGACGGTCTCATAATGAAATGAACACTTGTCCTCACAGGTGAGTGCAGCAGACGTATTTGGAGACACTCCTCTCGCCATTTCGATTCTGGATCGGCCGAGTCCTGAAATAGCACGTTTTCTCCTTCGCCAAGGTGCAAATAAAGAGAGAATGAACGCCCGTGGCACAAGTGTCCTCATAGATGCCTTATTAGGTGCGACTACTGACATTGATATGGATGTTTTGGACCTCTTGGTAAGAATTAGGAATTAAGAGGCATTATTTAGTTATTACCACTAACATAAAATTTAATCACGCAGGTATCCATTAAAAAGAATAGCATAGCATAGCGTTACTTAGGGTCTTTTTCATTCGTTTCTCTAATTGATTGTACGTTTATTTAATCTTGGCTGTATATTATCTCGATGACACACCTAAATTATTTAGCATTTTCAAAAATGGCTTTCACTGCCTCAAAATCTTGGAGGATTGTACCAGTCCAACTGATGAGCCCAAATGGCACGTGTGGGCGAAACTCGGCTAACGCATAACCACACAAAAGCTGGTTCTATTCCCGAGATGAATGAGCATGTTTTAAAGAAAATGGAATTATTGATGATGGACCTTAGAGTTTGAAAAAATGTTTCTGATCCAAAATATTGTGCGCCTGATACGATTATCTAGTTGAATAATAATAATAATAATAATAATAATAATAATAATAATAATAATAATAATAATAATAATACAATCGTCCTGTCATGATCGCTAATTTATTTGTGGTATGTCGGCGACGTAATCAAATAAAGCTAATACTATCACTGACTACTCGTATATTTTCACTAAACACACGTATAGTTACACATATTATATTGTACACAAAAATTCACAATAATTGATCTTTCGAACGTTATCGATTTCAGTACGGATTATACCTCATTAGGTAACAGCATTACTATTGTACAATCCAACCGGCGTCATATTAGGTTTAACTTTTGGGGGCATAACAAACTATTGGTTTGGCGTACTGAGCCAAACCCAGAACTCCCAGTTCATTTATGTTTTGTTTTCTGGTATTTGGCTCAAAAATCTAATGTAGTCATGTGTTTTTCTTTCAAGAAAATGATTTAAAAGTCGGTATTACGTAGAGGTGGTAGTACGGCTCCCCACAAACCGGCAGGCAGGATACCGTGGGTGTTATTCTATCGCCATTCATCTTCCAAAACTTTAAAAATACTACAAACCCACAGGTCTAGCTCCCCCCACCCCTACAAACTGTCATATGGGAAACCATGGCAGTCACATGTTTCTTGAGTGTCGATGTGCATTTCCCCTCTCAACCGCAAGGGGGCTGTAGGACTCCGACCTCAAAATTCTTCCTTTTTCTCCCTCTGTTATATTCTGTGATAATTGGGGAGAAGTGTTTTGGTAAAATGGTGGAGGAAATTATGAATTTATTTTACCGGGCAACGATTTTGGGTTACCACCTGACTTACTGTCGTTTTAAGTTTATTCTTTTATGAGGACTCTCATTTAAATTCCTTTAAATTTTCTTCTTTACCGTACTTCTGGAGCTGAGCAGGACGGGCGTGCTTTTTGACTCGTTGCTAACCTGACTAACTGTATCGCCTTTTGGAAGCCTTTAGGTATCTAGAACCTGAGTGTTCGCCCTACCCTGTTTGAGGTCACTGGGAGAGGTGTAGTAGACCTCGACTGTTTCTTCCTCTATGAGCACCTTGGTTTCTTAGCCCAGTTATAACCTGCCGTTGCCCCTGTGTACGCTACAACAATCCCGACGTCCATTGTTGCAGAGATATTCAAATTACAACTGCCGTACAGAAGGATCTGCCTCGTTCCTGGCTCCGCCAACTCTATTTTAATCTTCAGACTTCTACCACCCACGCGGAGCTCTGTCTCGGACCTTGTCGTGGGGAAACCACTTTTAAAAACCTTACCTGGTCCGACACAGCGCCCAACTCGTGGCTTAGGGCCGCCCGAGGCGCAGCAGCAATGCCAATGTTAATAACACGTATACTGACACACAGGGGGACACGAGAGAAACCTCCTAGTAGGGTGTATTTGCATGTGATATTGTTATACATCCGGGTGTCTCCTGGGCAACGGACTAGGACTTTTCCTAGACGGCTGATTCTCTCACTCCAGAAGTACCAAGATCAATTTCAATGGTTAATAAACCCCACAATTGGTCCTTTTCAGGACCAAAGCTGACAGTTGTATCAGTTAACATAGAAGGCATAACATCAAACAAGGAAACCCTGTTACAACAACTCTGCCAAAAACACAGGTGTGACGTTCTCTGTGTTCAAGAAACTCACAGAAGTAGCGACCAAAGACGACCAAGAGTATTAGGAATGCGTTTGGTAGCCGAGAGACCACATGAAATCTGTGGTAGTGCTATATTCACAAGGCCAGAGCTGAACGTAATATCTACCTCATCTGCAGACAACAGTGATGTAGAAATCTTAACAGTGGAGCTATCGAACTGTATCATAACATCTGTCTATAAACCACAGAGCGTTCCATTCCACTTTACTGATTCAGCTGTAGGACTAGAGGAGAAGGTTCGTGTCATCGTGGGAGATTTCAACAGCCATAGCTGCTTATGGGGATATAGAGAAGACAATGACGACGGCGAAGCTGTGATTACGTGGTCAGAATCTAGTCAACTGTCCTTAATACACGACAGTAAACTTCCCGCTTCTTTCAACAGTCGTCGATGGAGACGTGGATACAACCCACATCTCATCTTTGTAAGCGATGCTATATCACAGCAGTGTGTGAAGTCTGTCTGCGAACCTATACCCAACACACAACATAGACCCATTATGTGCCAAGTTCTCTCAGCAGTTCACCCACAATCTGTGCCATTCAGAAGGCGGTACAACTTTAAGAAAGCTGACTGGTTGAAGTACACAAAGCGCTTAGATGAAATGGTAGCAGACATCGAACCTGTTCCAGAGGTATACGATGTGTTCATCGATGCCGTGCAAGAATGCTCTCGCACATCAATCCCAAGAGGCTGTAGGTCTCAGTACATATAGGGTCTAGATGCCAGTACAGTAGATAAATTAAATGAGTACCTACTGCTCTGTGAAGAAAATCAGGCTGGTCAACAACTAATCCAGTCCATGGGCGAAATAAAGAGAGAACGTTGGGTTAAGCTGATGGAAGAACTAGACATGGCAAGAAACAGCACAGAAGCTTGGAAGCTACTTAGACGTCTGACAATGACCCCACGAAAAGTCCTCTACATAGCAACATTACTTCCAACCAGATAGCTCATCAGCTCCTAATAAATGGCAAAACAGATAAGCGAAAAAGACCACCAAAACTTCAAAGAAATATCGAACAAGAAACATCCAGTCTGTCCAATCCCTTCACTATGAACGAGCTGGAAAACGCCATAAAAATGAGCAAAACTGGCAAGGCAGCCGGTCTAGATGACATGCGTATGGAGCAGATACAGCACTTTGGGAATACTACCAAACATTGGATCCTACAGTTTTTCAATAACTGTCTGGAACGATGTCAAATCCCTAAAATCTGGAGGAAGACTAAGGTGGTTGCAATCCTGAAACCTGGTAAGCAGCCTACGGATCCGAAGAATTTCAGACCAATATCACTCCTGTGCCATCTATATAAAAACTTTGAAAGAATACTTCTGAACCGTATAACACCAGTGGTCGAACCTTTTCTAATCCCAGAGCAGGCTGGATTTAGACCAGGAAGGAACTGCTGTACACAGATCCTTAATCTGACACAGCACATAGAAGATGGATTTCAACGTGGTGATATTACTGGAGTGGCTTTTGTTGATCTCTCTTCAGCATATGATACTGTACAACACCAGATAGTACTAAGGAAGTTTTACCATCTTACTATGGATTTCAGGCTCACAACGATTATTGCCACGTTGTTGCAGAACCGACGCTTCTTCGTTGAATTTCAAGGACAGCGGAGTAGATGGAGAATACAGAAGAACGGTCTCCACAAGGCAGTGTCCTAGCACCAATGCTATTTAACATTTATACCAACGACCAACCTCTTCCACCTCACACAAGGAGCTTTCTGTACGCAGATGACCTGGCCCTGGCAACTCAGAGTAAAAACTTTGAGCAAGTGGAACAAAACCTTACTGCTGCTTTGAAGATGCTCTCAGATTATTACGAGGAAAATCACCTCAAGTCAAACCCATCGAAAACTAGTGTGTGCGCCTTTCATTTAAAGAACAAAGAAGCCCGGCGGAAGCTGCGTGTGAAATGGAAAGGAATAGAGCTGGAACATAGCAATACTCCAGTTTACCTTGGTGTTACCCTGGATCGTTCGCTGACCTTCACCACACACTGCACCAAACTCAAGGCAAAAGTTTCATCTCGAAACTGCCTACTGCGTAAGGTAACTGGTTCTGGATGGGGTGCCCACCCCCAGACAGTAAGGACAACTGCCCTAGCACTCTGCTACTCTGCTGCTGAATATGCTAGTCCCGTGTGGTATAAATCAGCTCACGCAAAGAAAGTCTATATTGCCTTGAATGAAACCTGCAGGCTAATTACAGGCTGTTTAAAACCAACACCCACACAGAAGTTGTATTCACTTGCAGGTATAGCCCCACCTGATATTAGACGTGAGGTGGCCGCTAATATCGAGAGACAAAAGGTTTGCAGCATCTCAGCCCACCCCCTTCATGAACATCAGCCACCTCCAGCTCGACTGAAATCTAGGAAGAGTTTTCCACAGTCTTCTGCTCCACTTGATTCTGACCCCAAAAAAGGCCAGGGTTAAGCTATGGAAACAAAGGTACCCAGATCATCCGGAACGTGTTGAAATTGAAGAGAAGTTGCCACCTGTCACGAAGAGGGATGGTGTATATGGAAGACATTAAACAGACTGCGGACCGGCGTTGCAAGATCTAAGGACAATCTTGTGAAATGGGGCATCGTGCATGGTGGGGACTCATTATGCGAATGTGGAGAGGAACAGACTTCTACGCACCTCTTGCACTGTCGTCTATGCCCAGATACATGTACAGGGTTGGAATTGGCACTGGCCGGAAACAATACCATCAATGTAGCCAAATACTGGTCACAACTTGTGTAAATAATGTATATATAGTGTAGATATTTTCATGTAATACTTCCTTTCTCCTTTTTTTTATTTTTTTATAATAAATTTGTTCATATGTCTTTCATTTTGTGTAATTAACATACTTCATATTTTTATTATTTAATTTTTTGAATTGTATTTGAATTGATTTCTTATATATTGGTACCTCTGACACGAATACATAATACTGACACACAACCAAACAGATAATCACCAACAAGACGAAGTGCATCTCGAAAGCCCCTGCGGACAAACGATGGAGGGAATTAAGTGAACTTATTCACAAACATGTAACAAACCAGAACTATGAGATCACCCTTTCCAGGAAAGGAGCCAATGTAAAGGTTCAAACTTTCAAGAACCATTTTCAACTAACTGAAAAACTGAACTATCTGTGTCGGTGCGACGTAAAGCAACTTGCAAAAAATCAACTACTACACTTTCCCCACCAAAAAGGAACCCATCATGAATCAGATAATCATCAAAGGACTACCCATAGACACTACCGCAGAGAAGAAAACCGAAGATCTAATAGACAAAGTTTTTACACCCACGGAGCGAAGGACGACCCAAAAAGACCACTTTCCCACAATTCATAGTCTCATACTCACCTACACAAGTGAACACAGGGCACACAGACCTCACCCACATCCTCAAAATACTCATATGCATTAAGGACAGAAAACCACCAACAGAAGGAAACAGAGTCGTACAATGTTTCAACTGCCAAGGGTTCGGTTACGTGTAGGGTGTCACATGACCCCGAAATGCATGAAGTGCGCTGGACCACACAAACCGAAAGAATGCCCCATAACGAAAACCGAGGAACTAAAATGCGCGAACTGCGGAGAGCAACATCCAGCGTCACACAGACAATGACCTGCATACAACAACTACATTAAAAAACGCTTCCCAGCAACATCACAAGGCACAAACACAACTGAAACTGTAACAGAAACTAATCCCAACACACAGAACCCCAATTCACCCACACGGGAAAAAACCACTTCACGCCCTCCCCCCCATCACCCTCCAAAATAGGTTTGCTGCACTTGAAACAGAAGACCCAAATGAAGCAAATGAACCTGCAGGCACAAACACAGCTCCAGGGATTCACTTCTCCGAAAAAGATTTCCCAGCACTAACCAGTAAATCAACTCACAAAACTACCATCTCACCTCAAGCCAACACCACAACTCAATCCGCCACCACATCTCGAAATTACAGTAAAGCCGCCAAACGAACAGGTAAACATCAACTCCCCCATGCATAGTTAGAACACCAAACATGCATACTACATCACCACAACCAACCACCACCACCACCCCCCCAAAATTCACATCCACTGCCCCACCCACACCCACAAACACAACCACACCTTCCATCACACACCAGTTTACAAAACTAAAAATCCCCCCTGAAACTCCCCCTGACATAAAATACTACATAGAAGAAACACAAGCACACATGAACCTTCTCATATCTACAACAGTAACAGCAATACACTCGATACTTAACACACCCTTACAGCTAACACTCACAATCAGAAACAAAATGTATGGCTAGACGACCCCTCAGAATAACCGCATGGAACGTTAATGACCTAGAAAACCGGGCAAAAAGGCCGAACTAAAGCACTATCTCACAGAACATGGCATTGACATACTACTCATACAGGAAACAAACTTCAAACCCACCAAACGTTTCTCACTGCCCCAATATATTGCATACAGAACAGACAGAGGTGGAGATGGAGGTGGGACTATGATCACCATCAAAAGGCGCATTTCTCACTCCCAGATCTATCTCCCCGTCACACGTACACTGGAAGTCACTGCAATACAACTCGACGACGGACCCGAACTCATGACAATTATATCAGCCTACTTATCTGCGGGAAAAAGAATTTGCACTTCAGACTTCGACTTACTACTAGATTTCCAAGATGTAAAACTGGGTGGCGACTTAAACAGTGAACATACAAACTGCAACAACAAAACAATCAACACGCACGGCACCAAACTACGGAATCACAGCATCCAGCACAATTACTTCCTGATCGCCCCACTAGAGCCACCTTCTATTGGACCCGCAACAACATACCTACTACACTCAGACACAAATGACATTGCCCTCCTCAAAAATATTCCCTACAATGCTAAAATTGACACAATGCAACAGTTACAATCAGACCACAGACCAATACTACTTGATTTAGGCATTAAGAACACCTTCGCAACACACACAAAAAATAAACTCCAAATACATCAACTGGGACACCTACAGCACACAACTTGAACTAATCAAAGAACTCAACCTCACACCCCCACTCATAACTACACAAGACATAGACGCAGCCATCAATCTATTCACAAACAACTTACTCACCGCAGCCAAAGCCAGTACCACCCCACGATAAACCACTCCAAGTAACCTCCCACCACACCCCACACAACTAATACAAGAGAAAAGCAGAGCCCGAAATGCATTTCAACGTACTCAAACACTCCGAAATAAAATAAACTAGAAACGTTTACACTCAAAAACTAAAAAGGAACTAATAAAACATAAAAATAGCACCTGGACTAAAAAAACTCAGACATAACCACAATGAAACTAATCTTTGGAAACTTACCAAAAAATTTACTAAATCTGATCTCCCCACTCCCCCACTAAATAAACCTGATGGCTCAAAAAGTACTTCTGACCAAGAAAAATACGAACTACTTGCAGATACATTAAAAGAAAACTTTAAACCTAATAATAACAGAACAAATCCTCAACACGACAATAAAGTAAACAACAATATAAAATTTTTACACACCCCAAACTAATCCGCAGCTCCCCCATTTAAACCGATCGAAATTAAGAATATCATTAAAAACTGTAAATAACAAAGCCCCCGGCCACCACTGCTAAAACATTTAAATACACAAATGGTAAACTTCTTTACGCAGATATTTAACGCTATGCTAGTGGAAAGTAGCTAAAATAATATGTTTCCCCAAGCCTGGACAAGACACCAAAAACCTTGCCAACTACCGACCAATCAGTCTACGAAGTATTATCTCTCAAGGTTTGAAAACTAATATACTGCAACATCATCGCCCCTTGGATGGATGAGTCCTGTCTACACTCAGGGTCTTGACGAGTTCTTCTCGTTGTGGGGCTATTTCAGAGAGTCTCAGTACCTCGGCTAGCTAAAGTGTCTGGATTGGCGCGTAACTTTGGTTGGTTCAGGTGTCTACGCTCTAGTGGTAGCGAATCGCGCCTGTCATAGGAGGTCGGATTGGGAATCATATCGGGCTACCTAGTTCCCGAGTCTAATTCGCAGAGTATCTCTTCAATTTCGTGACATGTCTATGCATTGAGGTTTCCAGTTCGTCGCTCTTCTGTGTGGATTTCCTATTTCCATGTTGTTATACAATGCGTGTAGCAAAATTGAATTTGTTCTCTTTTTTTTTTGGTTAGAGTTTCGCATAATTCATTGTGACCATGAGGTTAGACCTTGATTTGGTTTACAGGTAAGGTTATTTACGGCTAATTATTAATGAAAGCATGGAGATATTCTGGGTTGGATTCCGTTTACTCATTGAAAAACCTTAGCTAACTAAGACGAAACCATAGTGTAATCTTTTAACTTATGAAATCGTTTCCATCGAAACCAGTTAATTGATTTGTCCCTATCTCAACATAATGCAGTGATATTGGTTTAAGGAATTCTTATTCTCCAAGAGCTAGTCGTGAACACGAACACAAGTTTACAATTATTTATTAACTTACATTAACCTTGGAATTGATAACCATGTTTGAGATCTCATTTAACCTGTTCCGTCTGAATGAATCAACCTATCAGATAATATTCGATGCTTAATTTCATTGACATGGGTACCTTCATGTCATATTTTGTGCAAGGCATACATTATAGGAAGTTTTGCTTTTATTTGCGTCGAACGAGTCTAGCCAATAATGCCTTTTCATGTGTTAATTACCCTAACTGAAATCAAGGATCATTACTATATCGTAATTAAATTATATTGTCCTGAGGATGCTCGTCTCAACGTAACAGCAACTGCACGCTCATCCTCACACATACCTTCGAGGATCACCTTGACTTAACCCTATTGCATAAAATGAATGATAGGAAAACAACATATGGAACAACAAGAAACATTTACACTCATGTGTCAATCAACATCATATGATATCCCTACTACTTAAAATTAATTACTATGCCAATGAAGTTCTACATTTAACCTAGCTGATATCATGGTACGTATCCTCGCAGCCATGTGTGTGGTAAGCTCCTTAATCCGCAAGCGTATCGCTATCGTACCGGCCGACAATCGTAAAACGGAACGTGAAAATTCAAATACGGCATCCGTAGTGTCGTTGTAATACATGTAATCACAGTAACGAACATCGCATCGCAATATAGTATGAGCATTACGATCTTAGTATACACTTATATATGAGCTGAATGGTCAGCGTACTGGCCTTTGGATCAGAGGGGCCCGGGTTCGATTCCCAGTCGGGTCGGGGATTTTAACCTTCATTGGTTAATTCCAATGGACCGGGGGCTGGGTGTTTGTGCTGTCCCCAACATCCCTGCAACTCACGCAACACATATAACACTATCCTCCACCACAATAACACGCAGTTACCAATACATGGCGGATGCTGCCCACCCTCATCGGCGGGTCTGCCTTACAAGGGCTGCACTCGGCTAGAAATAGCCACACGAAATTATTATACAATCTTAGCATACACTTATTACATTACATTCTTAACGTACACTTATATATGAACATTACAATCTTAGCATACACTTATATATGAGCATTACGCATCCATTTACATGATCTAATTCCATAATAACCATAACACATTTGAATGGCACGCTCTTCGTGACGAACTGCACGCTGAACTTTCACTACCACATCTCAAATTATTTCACAACTTTCATTTCGCAGCACATTTCAATACATGAATCACTTAAATACACGTGAGCTCACCCACGCCTCATTAGCATACCTCGATATCACACTGCACTGAATTATTTATCACCACAATAACCATCACCATTGCAGGTACTCAATACACGCTTGGCACTCGCATCATCATTACTATATTCACTTCACATCGACTCATATTCTTATTATCACTCGTAGCTTCATTATTTATTGTATTACTTACCTGTACAATATCTTCTTTGATATCACGATATGCCATAGCCTCCTCCTCATTATCATAATCATAGTAAACATGCTGCATTTAATCATTCTAAGAATAATTCGCCCTTGAATTCACTAAGTTCACCATCTCGCTACTGGAAACAAATCACATCTCGTATCCTTGCGTTACCGGTATTTACTTCATAATAAATATGCTAAAATTCTGCTCTAACACATGTCACATATGCACGCATAAGCTCGTACCTTTCAGTAATTACGATGCAACACAATGTAAACAATGCCGACGTCGACTCCTACCATAAACAATCATACACTCACAAGATTTCTAACACCGTGTCGCCAAACGCGTATATAAATTACTACAGGCCAACTAACTGAATATCAAATCGCTCATTGTGCGCTCATTCTCGCGTCTTATGAACTACTTCAGGACATGTATTTACACTACTATCTACATCATGACTACTAAGTAATGCAATAGAATGAAACATGAAAAAGCATTATTATTAAGAAGAAAATTACTGACTTGGAGACCAGGGTGGAGGAAGTGCATGGTCTATGTGATCCTTCCCCGTAACCACGCCATAGTCTCAGCTGGACCCGCTTTTACAATTTAGCTCTCCATGTTTTCGTATTTGTTACCTGGGTTGTTTGTTGTTTGTCCAATCCTTGTCCCGTTTCCCTGCGGGGTCGGGTATGAGGCGAGATGAATTTGTCGTGGCGGTTTTTTAAGACCGGATGCCCTTCCTGATGTCAACCTCATCAGAAGAGTTAATGAGAGATGAAATGAATGACGTGATATATGATAGTAGGGAGAGGGTGAAACCCGGTGCCGGCACATAGCCTACTCCTGTCGAATAGCACCAATGGGTCTGCTCAAGGCTTAACGTCCCCATCCGACGGACGAATCACCATCAACAGCGTCATATGCCCTCACTCCATATGAGCACTGCGGAGAGGTTTGGAATTTAATCCAGGCTTTTGGCACGCAATCTAGTGATTAGAAATTGTATACCACCACCTCCCCTACCCTGCCGGCCAACATTCTGATGGTGAAAATTTTTTCGACCAACGGGACTCGAACCGGCTAACCTCGGTGTTAGACCGTTTTTAGACTTCAACGCCTTAACGATCATAGCCACCAGGCGGGCTTATTTGTTACCTGGGTACATCATTGTAATTTTTATCTCACTCTCATGTAGATCACTCCTGAAAAAGGCTGACATTAGATTATCAAGTACACACATTAAGTTCAACAATGCATATACTTCCAGCTATATATAACTATTCATAAGATACCGACATTCTTTTCCAAGTACCACGTTAATTTTCCTACAATGGCTTGGCATTGCATAACTTCCAATATTTCGTTGCTATTTATCACTACTGACACCCCTTTACTGTGTACGTTATATATTACAACTCTCTTTATACACTCAACTTGCATACGCTTCGACTTCTATTAATATATACCATTAATTTGCTTATTTAACAACAACCTTCCTTGAGCTTCACATATATCGAGTGCACACTACCACTACATCAACAACAATGGAAAAGATTCATACTCCGCCTTTTTCATCCAAACAAAGACATGGAACAGAAGTGTATCATACTAGATGTGGAAGTTCATCTTAAGTACATACTTATGTCTATCGATACATAGATGTCGCCACCGTCACTCTTACCAACTTTCGCTGTTTTACATTACATAACATAACCCAGTTTGCATGATCTTTGGTTTCGTCTTAATACATTCTATATTTTACACTTAGCTTAAATCTAACATTATATACATGATTTTACACATATTTCCTCTCAAAAATGAATGTAAAATCTTTATCTTCACGCTCACTTTCTCGCGTTTTCGTCGTATGTAGTTGAGTTCATGTCCAGACTGTTCCGGCGCCATGTTTCCGGACCTCGTGTTCGCTATTGTCACTCGCGCTGTGGCGCTCGTTCCACATGGAAACGGCACAATACACACGCATTAAAACACAATGTATAATAACCTAATACACGAACATTTCGGGTTCAGAACAACCATTCCACCGCACAACAACTGATCCGCGTAACTGAAAGCATAAAACATGGCTTCCAGCACAACCAAGGAACAATAGCAGTATTCTTTTAAGCAGACCCTACACGGTCAATAATACTGATCAGTAATACTGAGTCAATAATACTGACAGTACGCATCAATATTGTAGCGACCTTACATGATCATTATTACTGTCAATATTTTGGTCAGTACTAGTGCACTTGCTTACCATTGTGGCATTCTCACTTTACAAATAGGAAGTCAATAACCGTCAATACGGAATGAGATTTATAACATGCAATTGCGGTATTCTATCAAAATGGATCGTAAATGACGGGCATGTGTAGCTATCATATTAACACTTTGCACGAAACGCAGTGTTAAACGTAAATGATGGGTTGAAGATCGGCTCAACTCCTATGAAGTTGTTGAGGGAGATACAATACACCGAATCAGAAGAAACTATCTCCGAATGAGTGAGGGCATTTTTGCGAAATTACTAGGAATGGTAGAGCATTTTCTGATAAGGAAAGATACAAACATTCGGACCTGTTTATCGCTGGCAGAGAGATCAGCGGTGACATTGAGGTACTTTGCAACTGGTGAAAATTTGAAGATTTAAATTTCTTCGCTATAATGTCACCAGTTTACATCAGTACAACAGTTGTGGAAACATGTCAAGTATTGTGTTACGTTTATTCTGGCAGCGTTTCATATAGCTTGATAAACTTTTGTAATAGGCCTACTTGGCGGTTCCACAAGCACGCCTACTTGGCAGTTCCACAGGCACCTCTACTTGGCCTTGATGAAAAACGCATTTCTCGTCCATCGCTGCTCCGTTAATTCTTACAAAAATAATGACGGGGCACTCACACGGTCAGTATAACTGTCAGTATACGGACCACTCTACAGGACTGACAGTTTTATTGACCATGTAAAGTCTGCTTTAGCTTCAGTCAAAATTTTATTGACTATATTTCCGGGAATTACCTATAAAACCTTGAGGCTAGCCTTAAGATCAGTAGTATTCGGCAGGATATTGAATGTATACCGAGCTCGATAGCTGCAGCCGCTTAAGTGCGGCCAGTATCCAGTATTTGGGAGATAGCAGGTTCGAACCCAACTGTCGGCAGCCCTAAAAATGTTTTTTCGGTGGTTTTCCATTTACACACCAGGCAAATGCTGGGGCTGTACCTTAATTAAGGCCACGGCCGCTTCCTTCCTACTCATAGCCCCTCCCTGTCCCATCGTCGCCATAAGACATATCTGTGTCGGTGCAACGTAAAGCAACTAGCAACTGCTGCTGGCTAGAAAAAATTAACCTACATTTGGAGAACGTGGGACTAGGGTACACGTGGGAAGAGGTTTGGAAGAAGAGCGAAGATAGAGGGGGGGGGTACTTTCGAGAAGGATTAGAAATATTCAAAGGCAGAAATTGATAGAAGAGCGCAGGAACAGAGGATCGCTTAGTGTTTCTAATAAAGTAATGCAAGTAACAGTGTTAAATATTAGGAATGTAGATAGGTTGAACAGAGGAGAATTACTATGGTGGCTGATGGGGTTATACAATAATAAGGGTTGGAGAAGGGGTAAATATAAGTCATTATGCGTATTATGTGGGATATCAGGCAATGATCTACACCTAATAGGTTATTGTAAAGATGTGGAAAAGGTAATAAATAAACTTTTGTGTGCCAAAAATCGGGAATTATTAGAAAAGGGGGATGAGCAAAAATCGTAGGGTGGATAATCCAAGACCGGGAGAGCGGAGAGAATTAAGCAGGTATTTATGTGCGGTAAGGAGAGTTTGTGAAATAAAGCTAAAAGAGGTAAGTTCATAGAAAGAAAGTTTAAAGAGCTAAGGGTGTAAATGAGAATGAATTAGAGGAGTGTGTATAAGTGATAAGCAAAATATTTAGATGTAAGGATTAGTAGGAAGTAGGGTTGATTAGTGCGGTTAAGTAGGAAAAGTATGGTTACAAGTGTAGGTGAAGAGTGAGTGAAAGATATTTAAGGACAAAAAGTTAGTGGGTTCTGTTATATCTCATTGTAAAACGTGGAGTTACATGGTAAATGTGAGAAGTTTTGTGAAGTGTAATTAAGATTAAGAAAGTGGCAAGATACTGTAATTTGAAAGATGTAAGTGGTAAAGATAGGTCGTGTTTATATTGATATGGCAAGACATGGACATATGAGTGAAATAGTAATGTTAAGTAATTTAGATAATGAAACTCATAACTTAACTGTTGACTCACATGTGAACTGGAATGAAACTCATAACTTAACTGTTGACTCACATGTGAACTGGAATTTACACTCTAGGTTAATCCATATGTAATATTAAGAACTGCTAAATCAGTAAGTGAATAAGGTAATTAGATAATAAGAATGAAGGCACATGCGCTACAGATTATGGAATGCTAAAAAAGCGGAGCTCGAAAACAGTATGCTGCTGAGGACGAAATGTTTATTTTAAGAGGATTGAGTAAACACGGGCAGGTCTTGACTTCTTGAGTAAATAAGTGTGTGTAAGAGTTAACGGAGAGGAGTTTAGAATAAGTTAGTTATAGAGGTGTCGCTTACATGAGGCTTGGTTTCCGCCCATGTGAGCGTCCAGATAGTAGACTTTGTATACTTCTATTTTTAATTTTTGTTGTTTTTAGGAAGGACAGGAGGGAGGGAACGACATAAGAGAGAGGGATAGGGTGGTCCTATCCCAAATGTTGGCAAAGGTTAACAGAGGGAGGTCTAGAGGGAGAAGGGGTGCATGCTGTGCTGGATTCCAGCACGCGTGTGGCCTGTAATCAAACAGAATGGTGAGGATATAGCTTTGTCAACTGTGTAGAGGGCCGGACGTGTCATTCCAGGGAGAGCTACTCCTTTCTTTCATCACCAGGAGGGGCAGCACGGTTGGTCAGTAAGGTAGTTATAAGGGTGGCGCCCACATGTGGATAGGTTTTCCACCCATATGAGCGTCCACATAGTGGACTTAGTTTAATTTTAATGTGTATTCTTTTCTTTGTAACGGGAACAAGGTAGATATAAGGGTGGCGCTTACATGTGGCTCGGTTTTCCGCCCATGTGAGCGTCCACATAGTAGACTTAGTTTAATTTTTATTTTGTATCTTTTTCTTTGTAACGAGAACAAGGTAGTTATAAGGATGGCGCCTACATGTGGCTCGGTTTTCCGCCCCTGTGAGCGTCCACATAGTGGATTTAGTTCATTTTTATTTTGAATTTTTACTTTGTAACGGGAACGTGTATTTGGGCCGAAAGCCTGTAAAGTTCATCATCAGTTAGAAATAAATTATTCTTATTGTTCGTATAGCATCTCCACTTAAATTTACTAGAAAATTAATTCAGTCTATAGCTACTTCCACGATCATTCCTATTGATATTCTTTCTAATGTGTATCTCCTCCTCAAACCCCTGAATTCTTTGTAATAACATAGTTGGACTTTGCCTACCTTATCACATTTAAATGTACATACCTACCTGTTATCCCACGCTGCAACAATAGCTTCAAATCCGTCCCATAGGCTGTTTACATTTTAGCTTCAACATTTTCCACCGATCATAATTACTTTTAAGTCCCTGGTGCCTCTCTCATCAATCACATAGTCCTACATTTACAACCTTCCTTTCTATCACATTTATTTTTAACTATGACTAGAACAGCTTCGTGAACAATTCTATCATCTATGACTTCAGTTTCTCTATAGATATCAGCAGGTTTTATCAATATCACATCTATGCGCGGGTGCACTATTCTCAGTAAATATCAAGAGTTACGAAACCATAGTAAAACTCTTAAAATGGACGATTTCTGGTACACCACACTTACCTGTGTGTTACCTAAATTCGCTTGTAACTTTAACTCAACTTTTAACTTTAACGAGTTTTCGGAAACTTAAATCCAGATTTATAAGCCCTGGAAATAAACAGTACAGTTATCGTATGTTTAGTATCTCTCGTCCTCCAATAGATATTTCTACTCAAATTTTTTATTGTTGTTTTATTAACATATAGCTACGTATATCTACTTACGTTTACTAGCAGAAATGTTATATAATAAAAAATGATTGTCAATCACTTGCACAGTCATCTCAGTCAATCTGATTCAGCATGCAATATTCTCTCATAATATGCATGTACTGTATGTAGCATCTAATAATGCAAAAATTAGATACATTTTCGCTTCTTCCTATTCACCGTGCGCAGGCATCGTCTTAAATTTCACCTGGATGGTTGTCGTCACCAAAATTATACAAATACACAGCAATTACCAAACATATAACTTTTCAGTATTCCAGAACACAACTAGCGTAAACAAAAATAATCATACAAATGAAAACGTGCAGTATACTTAGGAACCTATCATTCCGGCACTGAAGTTCTGCACTGATGGTGTGATATTCATTCGTCCTCGATGCAACTGTAGAAGTTTTTTTTAGTGGACCGCAAACAAAATCGGAAGCTCCCACTTAAAATACGTACATGCTGTTCTCCTCTTTAAGCAGGCTGGACACGTATGGCAAGATTGCTCTTTCTTCAGTTTTTCTTCCGTATCTCGTCGCCGAGTCCAGCGAGAAAAATGTTGCTTATTCCTGCTCGTATCTCTCTGCGAAACCGCCCATTTATCATTCTTCTTTCACATGTAATTTCACCTTATCATTTGCCAAACCCTTTAAGAATTCAATTCTTGTTACCCGGTCTTTCAGGATATAACTTGAACAACACGAAAGCGTTACAAACTCCGATTTCCAATAGCTATAAGAAAATAGCCGTATCACTACATTTTACATTAGCAGTTCCCTAATGTACTCCTCGAACTGAGGTTTTGTAGTTCTTAATAACTGCAACAGACCAGTCATTTGATATGTTTTACATACGCTCACCACGCAACATGCATTGGCATAAATACTCTCGTAACTGCTGACGTGAAAATATCAATCGAAGTAGCGAGCTAACCCTGACCCAGGGTGTGAAGTGTGTTGACACAGATAAGAAGGTAACTTAAACTACAGCTCCCTGCAAGATTTTTAATTAAATGAGTCCAGATTTTTATGTTTCTTGGGAGTTTATGAGACTCGTCACTGGTTAAAGGATATAATTAAATTTGAAAAACAATGAAAACCGTTATTTATTATTCAGCAGGCTTATATTAAATGCATACCAGTACCTAATATGTTTATTATTTAGTACAAATGTAAATATTAACGGCAAATATTCCATAATTTCAGATTGGGTTTTCACTACCGATACCGTAACTGCTTGGTGGGACTCATGATTCAAAGTCTGACAAAAGAGATCTTAACATTATAGCTGCGTTAAAAGATCAATTTGAGCCCGATAAAAATCCGTTTGATTTGAGTTCTATTTTATTTAACAATATTCAGTTCCCGTATTAGAAGAAATATCTACAGTAGAGGCGTCATGCTCCGAGGAGATTGTAACCTACACAACTGGGACAGATGACCCCATACAAGTGGAATCAGTAACTACGGATGCAAGTAATAACGTGGGAGTAAACGTACTGCCTAAAATATTGTCAACTCCAGCACACCAAAGCACATTAAACTATAATGAATGGCTGTATATATACTGTAATCAGTTCATTGTCACTTACTAATGTTAACGAAACTAATATAAGACCATGTACGAAACAGTAATGAAGTGGCGCCTCATATCGGTATTTGTTGGAATCCGTTGTAATATAGAGGTAACTACAGCACTAGTTTCAGTTACCAGTCGTTGCGCAGGTAACTGCGAAGAAGCCTATAACTGTTGTTTCGGAAACTCATTTTAAACGTTTCACCATGTTAAGTCACTGATACTATGCATCTACAGATAACTGTCAATACAGAAACCGACCAGTACCATGGTATTGTCACTAACACGTTGCGTGCTAACCCCTCATTTCGAGACCGCTGTTTCTTGACGCTCGTTTTTCTCGTTTACATTCCCCTTGGAAGTAATATAAAGTAGAATTCATAATTCAGTGATTAGTTCGACAGTCACTTGTCTTTAATTTATCCAAAAGCTGTGAAACATTCGACAGTCACGTGTAACGTGCTCCTGCTATAATCTTCGTATCTACGCCTCTACGTGATCATCTAGATCATCTACTGTCTACGTTAATATTCCAACCTGCTTCTGCCAACTACGCCTCTACGTGTTCAACTGCGTACTTCGTCAACATATTAAACATTTGATGTTATTCAATTCTTTTTATACTGAGCATTGTGTGCTCACCTATCTCCCGTCTCTCCGTCTGCTCCTGCAACTTACTGTATACTGACTGCTTGTCTGCTATCTACCCTGTTCTACCCAAAGACTTTAATATTACTTATCTAGACTCACAGAGCGCGCTGATGCTATGCGGAATATTGAACACTTTCGCGCATCGCCATGTTGCGGGCGCTTCAGCTTCGAATGCATGGGTAGCACGTGATAATGTTTACAGTCCCGTGCATGTTTTCGATTTTAATCATGTGTGTTAGTGGATCTGTTGTAGTATTATATGCGACGGAGTGATAATATATTGTCAAATATTTTCAAGAAATGTGGGAGCTGATACATTACGGTAGTTAAATTGATCGGTAATATTAGGCATTAAGTTAGGCCTTACGTTTGAAATAGAAAGGTATTCACGAATGTGAATTCGTGTGCAGCCTTCATTTGTACAGATTGTTATCAGAAGGGATCTGGTATTTCTTTTCACATACGAGTAGAAATTGAACTGTTATAAAATAACTTTTAATTGCCATAATCGAGAACTGAACAGGTTATAGGGTGGATGATTCAGAGAGCAGAAGGACATGAAATTTAGAATTTTTAGACTTTTTCTTTTTCTTGTTTGCCCTTTTCCAATTCATCAGGGATAATTGTTTGGAACCAAACAGCTGTTCTGGAAAATATTATGTGATTTTCATACAGACTGTGTAGACCTACCGTTATTACAAATTTGATAAACCTGGGCCTAGAATCCGTAAGACATGATTGATAAAGCTTGATATAACGCTTGCCGGGCTGAGTGGCTCAGACGGTTAAGGCGCTGGCCTTCTAACCCCAACTTGGCAGGTTCGATCCTGGCTCAGTCCGGTGGTATTTGAAGGTGCTCAAATACGACAGCCCCGTGTCGGTAGATTTACTGGCACGTAAAAAGAACTCCTGCGGGACTAAATTCCGGCACCTCGGGTTCCCCGAAGACCTTAAAAAGTAGTTAGTGGGACGTAAAGAATATAACATTATTATTATTATTATTATTATTATTATTATTATTATTATTATTATTATTATTATTATTATTATTATTATTATTATTATTGATATAACGCTTTTAATATTAGGGTAAAGTACTGCTTCAAATTAATATCAATTATCTGAAAAATGATGTATTATTATCGTATGTCTTAAGTTCTCAGTTTTTTTTTTACACTTGCTTTATAATAAAAGAATACAATTGTTAATACGGTGTTCCATAAAAATTTGACAATGAAAATAAACATGAAAATCGACAGTCTGTTTCCAGTCATTCGACCGGTTCAGGAATGGAATGACAATATAAAGTCTAAATAAGGCTCATTATAAACTTGTCAATCCTAGTCTGTATTAGAAAACGCTAATCAGAATAACTGTTTAACTATGATATTAATCTTCTTGCAAGTGTTTAACATTCAACTTCATTTTTTTCTGGTGTAAATCATGGTGCCCATATTCGAGAAAAATTAGAATGCACTTTCAATTTTTATTTGTGCTCAGATAATGTTAATTCAGATTGAGTTTGTAAAAGCAGTAATACCGGTATTTAAAAATATAATATTATGAGGAGGGTTTCACATCTTAAATTATAACTTTCTTACTTAAGCCTAAACGACTCAGAGAAACTCAGACTAACCCCAGACATTTATTTAATTTTAAGAAATACACAATAGAGGCAGACTAGCGCCAGTGTAATGAATGTCAGGCAGCATTTACCTAAGTCCAAATCACATAGAAATGACAATTTAACTTCTACTAATCCAATTATGTTATTTCATATCCGAACCAAACCAAACCCCATGGCCTATGAAGCAACCGCTGCTCATCCTGAAGGCCTGCACGAGGTGTCGTGTGGTCATCACGACTAATCCTCTCGGCCGTTATCTTACCGTCAGATAGTACCGCACCAGCTCGATAGCTGCAGTCGCTTAAGTACGGCCAGTATTCGGGAGATAGTAGGTTCGAACCCCACTGTCGACAGCCCTGAAGATGGTTTTCTGTGGTTTCCCATTTTCACACCAGGCAAATGTTGGGGCTGTACCTTAATTAAGGCCACGGCTGCCTCCTTCCCAGTACTAGCCCTTTCCTGTCCCATCGTCGCCATAAGACATATCTGTGTCGGTGCGACGTCAAGCCTATAGCAAAAAAAAAAGTACCGCAATTGTAATCACGTAGGCTGAGTGGAATTCGAACCAGCTCTCAGATCCAGGTAAAACTCTCTGACCTGACCGGTGATTGAATCCCGGGCCACAGGGTAAGAGGTAGACACGCTACCCCTACACAGCGGAGCCGACATTTCATATTGAGAAAATGACAAAAAAATGTATCCGATCGTTTTAGAAAGATTTCTGCAGTCGTGTACGTTTTAAACAATATGTTCAGAGAATTGAGTAAAACTTGCTGTAATGACTTATAAAAGAGGAATCATAAGCTATGTACCTTTCATAGAAAGATGTTATTTCACAAGTTTCCTTTTTGTTGATATTGAAGATTATTGCTATCGGTACAGGAGTTTGTAAATATTTAATGTGCCCTCCAGTCCGCTAACAGACAGGCAATTTTTATCTCACGGTATGTAATCGTACTTTAGTTGTAGACTGCTGTCATTTGAACATGTCTTCATATTTTCAATAAATCAAAAGTGTAGAGTCTGGATTTCAATTACATGTTTCTGTTCCGAATGTTCAAACAAAACAGTTACAACATGACCCTTATATTAAAATGAGCGACATTATCATTTATGAGGTACCCGTAGGCCTGTATACTGTTCTTTCTGTTTTCGGGGACTGAAATTCAAATAGATATGTGTTTATATATATATATTTGTAGTAGTGTATTTTTTAGTCTTCTTATTCAGTCTCGAAAGGTTTTTTTTTTACATTTCTATGTGCGCCACCTATGGGCTATCTAAAGGATTTGTATAGATTGTTCAGTTTTTTATACAGAAGTACCTTTTAATATTACCACTGCCTTGACATTATGTATATTTATTGCGTGTGTACACGGTAGTCGGTATAGGCTGTCATTAATTTACTAAGGCGGGTGTTTTCATATGTGCGAAATGTAACTTCATGAATGAATTCCACACGATCTCCTCGTCAAGCTGAAGAGCGCCCGCAACATGGCGGTACGCGCATGGACATGACTTCCCCCGTCACACGCTTCTGCGCAGCCAGCGGTGTGGGGCCTTGGTTCTACCTACGTCACCAGTTACGTCATCAAAACTTCTGGAAACAGCTAGTCTGCGCTTCCTCTTGCATATATAAGGGACAGCCAACCTCCGCCTGTCAATCTGACATCGACTTACGTACAGTGTGTGTGTGTGTGTGTGTGTGTGTGTGTGTGTGTGTGTGTGTGTGTGTGTGTGTGTGTGTGTGTGTGTGTGTGTGTGTGTGTGTGTGTGTGTGTGTGTGTGTGTGGGTGGAGGGAGCAATGACCTCGTGCGACTTGGCCGTACGATGCGAAACTTTTTCGTCCAACTGGAACTCTAAATCGTCCACATGGGATCTGGGTGGGTTAAAAACTGCTCATAATCCTCGAGAACCTTAATTTTACCCTTCAGGCATGCTTTTCATAGATTCAAGTTTCTGAGGCCTTGATCTGTGCCTTAATAGCTTTTCCACTATTGGATTTTTTTTTACCTTCGGCAGGTTACTCATAATTTCACGACTCGAGTTTCGGAAATTTTAAATGTAGACTGAGAGTGACCTTCGTGGAGATGATACTGGCAGAAACGGGTAAAAGAATTTTTTTTAAATTACTCAGTCGTGTTCGAACTTCTACTCTCCCTTGCTATCCTCAGCTGTTACTTTCACCCTTACTTCTCCGTTTTGATGCCTTTAGCTTTATATTTTTAGGCTTTTATAAAACACCCTGGAGGTGATGCATTTCATACGTGGCCTATTATAATAGTGTTGTTGGAAAGTTATCCTTGAAAGAGTTTCGTGCGTCCCGTAAAATAAAAAAGAATAATGTATGCACGGTTTTTAAATTGTTAACTTGGCTAGTTTGTTGTTTCATTGCATTCTCTATTATACTTCCACCTTCAAGGTGAATGTTGTAACTCCTATTTTTTCAAAGAGGGAAAATAGAAATACAAATAGACTACGTCTATGTTTATCTGTGATAAATCAAATCTTTTATATACATATGTACATTGTCGAAAGTCATTTATACTTCATCTAATACAGTTGTTAATCATTGTTATCAAATGGTGCCCACTTTTCTTTATTGTATACCTACCACGGACCTATTCCTATCCATCCCAGTATAGCTTCCTGTCACTCTGCTCGTTACCGTTGTATTTAGCTTTTCCCTTTCATGGTGTGGATTCATATTATGAGAATGGTGTTGAAACGGATACTGTGTTACGAGACCATTTTCTTAGCCTCGCCTCAGCTTTTTTCGGAGGCGTGGTATTTGGAAAAAAGAAAAAAGGATACTTTCAAATTTTTGTTTCTATAAGGTGTCGGTATACTTGTTGTCATTTGAGGGATCGATGAGATATGACTACTATAGCTTTTGAATTACCCAGTTACCATCAAACTGTAATAATATATACCAACCAAAATGCAATACACGTGTCTCCAGTTTATCAAGTTGTTTACGTTTTGTATGGTACCGTCTTTTCTTACTATTTCTGGGACGAATAGTATTTACACTTTTATTAAAATGTTCAATGTTCTACTTATCAGAATCATTGTAGTCAGTTTTATCGTCTCTTCCATTACAGGCCCTTATTTCTAAAATAAGTTAATTTTGTTTCGTTAGGTTATGTTAGGTTAGGTTATCAGTATCAGTCGATGTGGAAAACGAAGGACGAACAAGAGCGCCAAATTTTAGTGCATTTGAAACTGAAATGCTCATTTATTTGTTAGACATTTCTTGGCGAAGCAGGATTATTTCTACGAGTAGAGAACTTAAGTCGGTCAACTATTAATTGTAACAAGGATGTCATAGGCTCTTTCTCGAGCCAAAAACTGTTTTTGAAACGAGGATTCCGTACAATGTTCAAATGGATTGTCCCGTCTTTTTCTCCGCTCATCATCCTCTAGATAATGTAGATTTACGAGATGTGGTGCCAAATCCATATTAACGATAAAATCATGGCACTTTGGATGCTCGCAATGTGAGGTTATATCCCTCACTCACTTCCGGTAAGCGACACTTTCGATGTACACAATATACAACTAACTTGTAAGGTTAAGTAGAGGACGTAGGCCTCAAACGCTCAGGTAGGTGCTTAACCGCTCGCACACGACAGGTATACTTTTAACCGTCAAAAATTTCAAAATAGGGCTTGATGCAATAGAAATTCAACTTAACCATGGTAAACTATCCATTTTACCACGGTTAAGTCGTAACCGAGTTTGACGCTCTTCTCAGATTAACTCACAGTATTTACCATTCGTTGGTTTTGCTTCTACATTAGCTTAAAACTCTGCAACAAGAGACAACCTTTGTCTTCTCCAGATGATTCCCATATTTAACCTTTAATTCACTCTGAATTTCACTTTGTATGTACTTGAAGCTCTCCACGACTTACTATCTTTCTCTTGAGTTTCAGTTGCTTATACACTGGCGAAACACCAGGAAGGAGTAGTGCAAGATAAACGAAATTCGAGAGGCAGGTATGCACATCTCAAAGATGATGCCTATTCAAATGTTCGCATTAGCCAACGATGTACCCATAGTGTATCGGTGTTGGAAACAACGGTCACGGGAAGGTACTGCCTCAGGAAGACCGGAGTCTGACCGAACACGGGTCGGTATGGATTGCAAAGACCGCCGTATTCGCCGCATGACTGTGGTGAATGTACTGCATCTGCAGCAGCCATTAGAGCTTCAGTTATCACTAGGTTTACACAGTGAATTGTAACAAATCAGTTACTTAAGGGACAGCTCCGAGCGAGATCTCCTGTACTGTTCATGTCACTAAGTCCAAATTACTGAAAATAACGGCTTCAGTGGGGTCAGGCTAGAGTTCATTGGAGGACGGAGTGAAGATCTCTTATGTTCTCAGATGAGAGTCATTTCTATCTGGTGCCAGTGATGGCCGTAGGTTGGTATGAAGGAGGTCAGGTGAGCGCTTGGAACCAAGCCCACTCTGGCGTCGACACACTAGATCTAAACCAGAAATTATGGTCTAGGGAGCGATTTCCTTTGACAGCAAGAGCATTCTCGTCGTTATCCCAAGAACTTGGTCAGCAGATGTGTACATCAGACTGGTACCGCTACTGTCACCCAACGTGCTCTACAGAGTGTCAAACTGTTGCCTTGGTCTGCGAGATCATCAGATATTTCATCCATTGAGCACGTATGGGACATTGTGGGACGACAAGTCCAGCACCATACAATACCAGCCATAACCGTTGTTGATTTGAATGATCAAGTGGAACAAGCGTGGTACTCCATCCCAACACATGGCATACGTGATGCCCCCCCGAAACTATGCATGCACTTTTGCATGCTAGTATTCAAATTCATGGTGACTGCAGAGGTTATTAATGTATCACTGTGTCACTTGTCTTCTAGCGCATATTTGAACCCGTGGCCTGGAAATTTAAACAAAATACCTAGATAACAGCTTAGCCTAAATTGCTTTCCTCTAAACTAATGTCTTCTTGGTGCTGGGATATCATTTTCCTCCAGTATTATTTATTATTTATCGTATGGCATATATACAGAAACAAGAAAGCAAGTACATTATATTTTAATGTCCAAAGATGTTATCCATTCTAGAGCCTCTGTATTGGCCTCCAGAAATTCAAACCAATCTCCAGGGTAGGCTCTTCTGCTACACTCCTTTACAATGTGTTCGATGGTTTGAAAAGGAGCACCACAGTCACACTCGGGGGATTGTATCTTTCCCCATTTATACAGGGACGCAGCACAGACACCATGACCACATCGAATCCTATTAAGGATGGTCCAAGTTCTTCTTGGGAGATCAGACCTCGAATTAGGTGGGAAGAAAGGCCAGAGGTGTTCACCTGTTTTTGAGATCCAATCTTCCTTCCATTGGGCATAGGGGTTGAAATTGTCTTCTGTGAGCTTCTGAGCGAACTTAACTGGCGGATGTCTAGAATTCAACCGGTTCCTCTGAAGGTCAGGAATATTGGAGTGGATGGGCAAGTCAGGGTTCTCATTTATCTTGGAATATTCTCTCAACAGTGCTTGTGCTCTACGGAATGAAGGAGGCACGATGTTGCTCAAGACAGGAAGCCAGTGGGTAGGAGCTGATCTTATTACACCTGAAATAATACACGTCCGTAGGTTAAAACTTAAAAAGCCCTACACCTGACCCCTGGATGGTGCTAAGGAAGCAACAACATTGGCTGCTGGACCTATCTTCTAAAGATCTCCCAGCAAATATGCGAACTGTACAAAGTAAATTTCCTCCAGTATTTTTTTCTCACTCTCCGCTTGCCATCACTTGTGTGTACCTATTCTTCACATAGTTTCTAATTCTCTACTCTTTCAACTTCTCATTTGCTGCATTAGTCCTTCCCTGGACTTTGTCACACCCCTTCCTAAAATCAAAATTTAATCAAAAACCAGTACCGTTGTGAATTGTTTGTTCATTATTCCATCCATTACATTTAAGCTGACCGTACATCTAATGATTTTAGAACAATTTAGCTAGATCGAGCGGGTTCGTGGTGCGACTAGGGTACATAGCTGTGTCTTTGCAATCAGGAAATGGTGGGTTCGAATCCCACCGTTGGCAGCCCTGAAGAAGTCTTTCCTTTTTCCTCACTTTTTACACAAGGCAAATGCTGGGGCTGTACCTTAATTAAGGCCACTGCCGCTACCTTCCCAATTTTAACGCTTTCCCATCCTTTCTTCGCCAGAATCCTTCGATGTTAAACGACTAGCCAGAAAATCCAGTAATTTTGGACATAGTGTAATTAATTTATATTTACTTTTGCATGCAGAAAATCTGACCCATTTCTGTAGGTTACAATAATGAGTTTTCTTCCATAAGATTTCCGCGTTTATCTAAACACTTGAATCCATTCAGCCCTTAGTGATTCACTCCACGGCTGGCTTTAATTAAACCCGAAAAAATAAACAAATGAACGGACTTATTCCCTGATGTGAAATGAAGGGGAGTCAGGCACGGTCTTCTGTAATGAAAGTTGCTCTGATTGGAGTATCAACCAATCAACCAATCAATCAATACTGATCTGCATTTAGGGCAGTCGCCGACGTCTATCTGTTGTTTTCCTAGCCTTTTCTTAAATGATTTCAAAGAAATTGGAAATTTACTGAACATCACCCTTGGTTATTCCAATCCCTAACTCGCGGGGAAAGGGCTAGCACACTAATGTTGTTAGCAGGGCCAGGATTATTTAAAAGTTCATATGCGAACATGCAGATGCATATTTTGAATGTTATTGGATATACAGATATATTTTTCTCTTATGTGTGATCAATTATCTAAGATTTCTGAACGAAATGAAATATCTAATGAACTCTATATGTTGTACACCCCGTGGCAACACGATAAGCCCTCCCTGAGCAAGGAAAGCGCTTTTCGTGTCGCAATGGAAGCAGGTAGACGGATAATGTTCCTTTTCTCACCAGCTATTTCTTTTTTTCCTCAGATTCCTTCCTCCTTACAGTAGCCTCGCAAGATTTGCTTGAACAAGGGCGTTCAACTACAGTATTAACTTGCTCTACGTCTTTTTCAGAGTTTTGCCAAATTAATTTTAATTAAACTGTGGATATCAGGCAATAGTGACTATACAAGTGGCGGCAATGTAGTGTTCGGTCAAGTGCGCGACAAGAGTGTAAAATGCGATAAAAAATTTAAAATTGAACAGCATTCGGAAACAACTTCACATCTTAGATCAAAAGAACAGGGTAAAAATACGCAACACTACTTTTAAACCGACGTTGAAGCACGGCGTGAAGTTAATACATTTTCGTCGATATTTCTAAAACATTTGTATGAAGATAGATTAATCCACATCTACGCACGTTTCTTTAAAAGCATTGTGCCAGTCAAAGGATACCAGATGAATCTACCCTTAGGAAGAACTATTTACTTTCACTCCACCCTTCTGTCGTGGATTCGATACGATCTGGGTTGGGAAGAATTGAGAGAAAGAAGAAGAGCTGCTCGACTAAGTGGTATGTTCCGATCTGTCAGCGGAGAGTTGGCGTGGAATGACATTAGTAGACGAATAAGTTTGAATGGTGTTTATAAAAGTAGGAAAGATCACAATATGAAGATAAAGTTGGAATTCAAGAGGACAAACTGGGGCAAATATTCATTTATAGGAAGGGGAGTTAGGGACTGGAATAAATTACCAAGGGAGACGTTCAATAAATTTCCAATTTCTTTGAAATCATTTAGGAAGAGGCTAGGAAAGCAACAGATAGGGAATCTGCCACCTGGGCGACTGCCCTAAATGCAGATCAGTATTGATTGATTGTAAAATAGCAAGGAACTGTGTTTGCATATCGGTAGATCAAGCAACCTGTTCGTATGGTCGATACATTGCGAATTTCATAGTGGGTAAATTATGTCCGAAAGAACCCGGTAAACCTCATTTACTTTCGTGCAAATTGCTAGAAAAATCCCACCACGCTACAGTTGCAAGATTTGTTTAAAAAAACCTGCGACTTATGTGGCCTAGTGAATCGGAGAGTAATTGTTACAAAGTGCACCTGTTAGTCACAGTAGCAGCTTCGTGTATGATGAAAGCTTGTCAGTCTCTTCGAGCATTTTTCTTCCAAATCGCGCCAGTGTCACATGTTTGACCCATGGATTGCCTCGTTTTGCAGAAAAGTATAAGTACCTTCTTTCCATCTGTCAACAGTCCGGCTCAATGGCTGAATGGTTAGCGTCCGGGTTCGATTCCCGGCCAGGTCGGGGATTTTAACCATATTTGGTTAATTCCGATGGCTTGGGGGATGTATGTGTGTGCCGCCTTCAGCATTAGAATTCATCAAAGGTAGTGCCCCACCCTCACAGACGTGCAGGTCGTCTGTACGGTGTCAAATTGAAAGACCTGCAGCAGGTCTCTCGGGAGGCCACACGCCATTATTATTATCTTTCAACACAGCAATTTCAACTGGGGAAAATACTGTTCCTAAAAGCACCGGCTCATGTACAGTTGTATAGAACTCACTTGCCTCGGGTTTCTCTTCCGCCGGAACCTGTTCTCACAAGATGGGGATCTAGGTTATCCGCAATAGCGTTCTACCAGGAGAACTTTAATCAACTGAACTATGTAGTTAAAAGTATTTATGATAACCATGCTGCGTGTGTTCGTGAAGGAAAGTGCGCATTTGTACCTGAAACTGTATTATAAACATATCGGTTTCATCCATGTGCATTATTCGTCACTTTGCAAAGCGATTAAGGGCCTAGGTACTCGCGGTGCATCCCTACACGATTCCTTTAAGTTAATTCAAAACACCACCAGTTCTTTAAATGGTGTCCCTGGTAAAACTGAAGAAAAAGTTAAAAGGAAACTCAGTGCGGTGTTGGACTCAAACCCAGGACTGAAGAAGGTTCAGTCCCTATACATACTTTAAGTGGAATCAGGCAGTCAGTGCCAGTGTACAAGTATTGCCCAGTTACGTCCGTCGACGTAGAACAATCATTTTCAGCGTATAAATTAATCTATCCGACAACAGAAAGCCACTGATCCCTGAAAACATTGAAAAAACTCTAGATAATGTACTGCAATGCATCATTTTACAAGGAATGAAACATGTGTATCACTTTAACACTGAGTTAAAATTAAACAATGCGTTTGGTAAGTGCATTTTGTTGTATTTTTAGTGCATATTTTCAACATTTTTAGTGCATATCTACATGCATATTTTTGTAGTTTTTAGTGCATATGAATCCGGGATCTAGTTATTAGAGACTCGTCATTGTAGAGGGAGGTGGTCATATCATCCATTGCGCGAGGTAAGTAACTCGGCAATCATGTTGCTGGAAGATTGCAAGAGTGAAAATGAGGGGTGTAGAAGCAAAACTCACATTGTCCACTTTTCATGATTTACGGCAAAGCTGAAAAAACTCTCAGATGTGCACACCTGTATGAATCTCGCTATATACGTTTCTATTTACATCTTGAATGTGATAATAAATGCCGGAGAGCATCTTTTCTTGTGGAAAATAAACGTGAAGACGGCAAATTACATTTTAAGTTTGGAGAATGTGAGTTTTGCTCCACGATTATGGATAATGTGAGTTATGCATCACAAGGCTGTGGATATTGTAAGTTTTGGTACAAACATTCTTATGTTTAGTAGGCTATATGAAGCTAATAGGATTCAAACAGTGAACAAAAGCAAATAAATAAAAGAAAAACGGACACTGGGAGGAGAGTAATATTAAAGACACAGTTTATTAAAACATTAATGCATAGTGATAATGCAGTACATGTACCTCATGATGTTAACATGATTGACCTACATTCCCACAAATTAAATCAGTTCCGAATCATTTCTGGCGATGAACACCCAGAACAGTAATGAGGCTTTGAACATGTCAATGAATTCAGAAACTTCATAATATTATTTCTATTTGCTGTATACTTAAAACTTACGCGGGCACCTCGATTTTCTTTAGCCAAGCAGCCAGTATCTCTAAAATGTTTTAACACTATGTTAATGCGAAATTTTGAAATGTTAACCGCATTCATAAATGTCTTCAAACATACAGGAATGCTGTCTCCCTTATGGGTTGGAATGAAATATTTTGTCCCGTAAGACTGAATATTGTATCTTCCTGTGGCGGACCTCTTTCTTTTCGTGCCTACAGACTCCGTAAATTTTAAAACATAGCTGTCTTGGGAAAGTTCGTCCTTATGAAAACAGAATCTCTCATGAAACCTGCGGAGGCCTTGAGCTCCAATTGTACGACATAAGAAGTTTCCCTGACTGTGATTCATCTGATGTACTGCTGAAGCCTTCACCTAACAATATGACATAACCTGTAACCTAATGTAAAATGGGATACCCACAATGCACTCGGAAACAAGTGTAGCAACATGATTGGTGTAACCAGAAAGTGTGACTTTTGCTTCGTGCTGGGAAGTGGATAATGTTAGTTTTGCAACTAACTCTGAATTTCAGAATGATTTTGTACAAGTAAAATGTTAGTTTCGCTACAGTGTTTCATTGGAAATGATGCCCATTAAGGTAGAGAACATGCCTTCACACAGAACTCAATAATGAAAAATGGAGAATGTGAGTTTTGATTCTACACCCCTCAAATGAGGTCGACACTGTACGTATTTAATTACCAACTTAAAATCGCCACATTTTCCGCCCGCAAGTGTACAGAAAATATTTAAATATTCTACTACGTGATCGACTTCGTCGATTGCAATATTATTTAAGGACACTAAAATTATTGTTCAAAAATATGAGTATCCGTATAGGTCATTCCATGTTAAGAAAACAGCATTGCTCTTATGACAACAAGGTTGCCATCTCGAACGGCTTTGCTCAACAACGTCACGGGAGTGGTGGCAGATAAATTTGTGAAACTCAGTATTTAATGACAAGCTGAAAGGAGGCAGAAACTAAGCTGATTTTTTTTAAGAACTCACGGGTGCTGGGGGTTTAGAGGGGCCTCTCATTGGTTTTCATAGCATAACGAGAAAATTGGTACCGGTAGGCCTACATATATTTGCGAAATACACTATTTCATTTCAAGATAAAAGTGGGAGGAATCTATGCTGAAAATGCTCACAGTAGGGTACAGGGGGCTTAGAGGGATTTCGGAGCAACAAGGTTCCTCTCAGAAATATCTGTTGCTTCAGCAGTTTCTTGTAATCACCCAGCTGAGACTTTTATCTGGATACTTTAGAGAAAGATAATTAAGTACATTAAGCACTGTTAGATTTTCTTTCTTCCAAAGTAACAGTCGCTGCTCATTTGTATGAACAGACTCAGCCACAACGCAAATAGATGACAGTATTAATATTGAAGAAAGAATCACGCACGTCTTCTTCAACAGTGAAAAGCTGCCGGCGATTCACAAAGTAACGGATTACGCATTACATACACCAGAGAAACTCAGAAGGAAAACAAACGAAGGCAACAGAGAGATGGCTATTGTGCTTCCTCCCTGCTAGTGTAGATATGAAATAGAAGAGTTTAACTAGTTATTTTCATAACTCACAGACATAAACTGCATCATCTTTCTTGCTTTCTTTCATAATATTATACAATATATACACTGACTGACAGAGCAAATGCAACACCAAGAAGGAGTGGTCAGAACTTTATGCCAATTGCAGGGTAGACTGACGTCACTGAGGTATGCTCATGATGTGAAATGCGCCACTGTGCTGCGCACGTAGCGAACGATAAATGGGACACGGCGTTGGCGAATGGCCCACTTCGTACCGTGATTTCTCAGCCGACAGTCATTGTAGAACGTGTTGTCGTGTGCCACAGGACACGTGTATAGCTAAGAATGCCAGGCCGCCGTCAACGGAGGCATTTCCAGCAGACAGACGACTTTACGAGGGGTATGGTGATCGGGCTGAGAAGGGCAGGTTGGTCGCTTCGTCAAATCGCAGCCGATACCCATAGGGATGTGTCCACGGTGCAGCGCCTGTGGCGAAGATGGTTGGCGCAGGGACATGTGGCACGTGCGAGGGGTGCGAGTGACGTCAGCACGCGAGGATCGGCGCATCCGCCGCCAAGCGGTGGCAGCCCCGCACGCCACGTCAACCGCCATTCTTCAGCATGTGCTGTTCCAATATCGACCAGAGCAATTTCCCGTCGATTGGTTGAAGGAGGCCTGCACTCCCGGCGCCCGCTCAGAAGACTACCATTGACTCCACAGCATAGACGTGCACGCCTGGCATGGTGCCGGGCTAGAGCGACTTGGATGAGGGAATGGCGGAACGTTGTGCTCTCCGATGAGTCACGCTTCTGTTCTGTCAGTGATAGTCACCGCAGACGAGTGTGGCGTCGGCGTGGAGAAAGGTCAAATCCGGCAGTAACTGTGGAGCGCCCTACCGCTAGACAACGCGGCATCATGGTTTGGGGCGCTATTGCGTATGATTCCACGTCACCTCTAGTGCGTATTCAAGGCACGTTAAATGCCCACCGCTACGTGCAGCATGTGCTGCGGCCGGTGGCACTCCCGTACCTTCAGGAGCTGCCCAATGCTCTGTTTCAGCAGGATAATGCCCGCCCACACACTGCTCGCATCTCCCATCAGGCTCTACGAGGTGTACAGATGCTTCCGTGGCCATCGTACTCTCCGGATCTCTCACCAATCGAACACGTGTGGGATCTCATTGGACGCCGTTTGCAAACTCTGCCCCAGCCTCGTACGGACGATCAACTGTGGCAAATGGTTGACAGAGAATGGAGAACCATCCCTCAGGACACCATCCGCACTCTTATTGACTCTGTACCTCGACGTGTTTCTGCGTGCATCGCCGCTCGCGGTGGTCCTACATCCTACTGAGTCGATGCCGTGCGCATTGTGTAACCTGCATATCGGTTTGAAATAAACATCAATTATTCGTCCGTGCCGTCTCTGTTTTTTCCCCAACTTTCATCCCTTTCGAACCACTCCTTCTTGGTGTTGCATTTGCTCTGTCAGTCAGTGTACAAACTAAAATACATTATGATATTCCTTATTCACGAGGAAGTATGGGTGTGTAAGAGGGTTTTTTTTTAACTCCTTCCAGGCCATAACAGCAATAATGTTCTCTTAACATGGAATGATGTATAGTTTTGTCATTGTAGCACCTCATTTTCCAACACTCTCTATTCCACTCAATTTTATTTTAAACAAACAACTGGCTGGATTACTTCAGTGACCAGTAAGAGGAAATGCTGTGTGTGCAGATCCGCTATGGCATGGACGTGAATATGAGGGACCTGGTTGGGATGCGCACGCCCCTTCACTTCGCCGTTATAATCAACAACAAGGAGGTAGCTCGTCGGCTCTTGGACTCTGGTGCAGACCCATTTCTTCGCAACTGCTTCAGACAAACGCCTTTGCAGCTTGCAAACCGGTACAAACACTATGAACTTTTGGATGTCATAGGTGAATATCTCCCAGACGACTTTCTAATAGTAAACAAAGACCATCATATAGTCAGTTTTGATCAAGTTGAATTTCCTGATAGGACTCACTCGACCGTTTACGAGGAATCATCGGAAGATCACATATAAATAATGTTCGTACGTCAGCGCTTATTTAAAACTCCGTAGATAAATTGAAGTGATATTACTCTTTATATCCCTACATACTTCGTGATTCCGTTGTCTATATTTAGATAAAAGCAAACAACAAAATTCTTTATATTTTTATTATTTTGTCTCTTCACAAGTTGTGCCTTATTTTCTTTCGATTCATATACATATTGGGATGTAATTGTTTTAAAGAGCTCATTTAACTCTTTATTAATTATTTGAATTTTAGGAATAAATGTTTATTTTATATTCAAACTTTAACCAAATTGTATACTGGAATGTCATTCTAAAACTTGTACAAATAACTCACTTAGTAGCACCAAACAATGCATAAGAAGGAAAGTTTGCACAATGAACTTCTTTTCAAAATTAATACTCTCTGGACATAAAATACATTAAATTTTCCATTTTCAGCCGCGAAATAATGTGAAAGAAAGTCATCAACCCTTTGTAATTCTCTTGGTGATATTTTTTGGCACGATTCGTATTCAGCCATGTGAACTGCTCTGATTCAGATTTGAACTGACCGTTAATAACTTGTTGGGATACCGTTATCCTGTTTCTCATATACCTGCAATTTTATTTGGTTTAAGAAATCTATAGTTCAAAAGTAGTCCTATTTATCCGACTCGTCCTTGCGGCTGGGTTTTTAATTTTATTTGAAATAAGCATAAAAAATAAAAACGCCTAATATTCAAATAATTGTGTTTTTCTGGTTTGTTCTTTTTAATTTTATGCTTTTACGCTTTGCTGTATTTTTTCCGTCCTCATGGCGCAGACGGCACCTACTCCAGTGAAGCAACAAATTATATTGTATTTCCACTAAATGCACACGCTACGCGTTTGCTACAAACTCATCATAGCTTATAAATTTAGCTAAGTCCGAAGGACTTTTGTATATTCTAATTTGAGGATGATTCTGGTATATTAGTGGGCTTATTATTATTTAGCGTATAAAGCTACAGTTGGCAATCGACTATGTACAAGATCTTAACAGGCACAAAAAGTGACTTTATATACATACAATATATATATTGAGCCCTGACAGCACTCCCTGTGACCATTTCGCACATCTCAATTCTGAATCTCAGTGTTGGGTTACGCCACGGCAAAGCAAAACAGTCGGTGATCCATGAAGCCTCCACTCTAGGGACGTGCAAGTTCGACGAGTTGGGTCACAGGTTTATATAGTGGACTGGTATCAGTATAGTTTAAACGAAGAAAATAATCATCATTTCCTACCCAAAATTAAGTAATTATTCCGCAGCAGAATGTCAAGAGATTTAAGATATTGGCATATTCATCAAGATACATTGATCATTATTTCATTTCATCCTAAATTAAATAATTATCCTAGTATTCCTACACTACATCAAATGAGAACTCTGAGAAAATGTTTCATTTATGGAAGGATTTTCCGTTTAATGACTACTAAATGACTTCGAATAACAGCTACATAATGAACAAAATAACAGCAACACAAACGGATATAGGAGAAAAAAATGAATGTTACGTTAATTCGAAATAAATACCTAACATCTTGCTCTTGTTACAAAGGGAATTACAACATCGTCAATCAAGAAAAATCGAAAACGAAAGAGACAAAGTGTCTCACTGCTGAAGGCTTACAGTGAAAGATCTATCATCCATCACACATTTTAAAATAAATAACTGGGAACTGCTGAATCATCCACGTCGAAGTGCTGTTCCTACTTAAATATGTCATAGCATTCCGTCATTCCCATTTAAATCATCGCATTATTTATCGGTAAACTTGAAAACACCGTTATTCTAAATTCATAAATCATCGCACATGCAAGAGAAATGTACGAAAGACACAGGATTGTAGCATAATATATCATCCATCAATATCATGCACTTACGAGACAAACTCGATCCTCTCGGACATTCATCGAAGTCTGCACCTAGATAATGGATATCTGCAACATCTACAATAACCTTCTCTAACTACGTTGATTCTGCGCCACCGGATTCCACTGCGAAGTTCGGCCTGAAATAACTACATCAGCACTAGGCACCAACTCAAATGATCTACAAAAAATATTCAACTAGCAAAGAAATGATTTACTTACCGTTGGAGATCGTATTCCCTTTAAGACATGACCCAATATTCTTATGTTACTGTTCATTTTGTGAAGATCCTAACATCCCCTTGATACTATGCGCTCTGGTCTATATTGTATTTAAATAGGATAAATGTGACGACCATCTATCAGTGTTCACGAGTACGAAATCCTATAACATTATCCCAAATACGGCATCGTGCCTAAATAAATCATTCATCATAACGACATTAAAATTCACGCATGACCAACACAATTCCTAACGTCAAGACCTTCATCAGGACCTTCACATCGCATCATCTCAAAATACGCAATCCCAATGACACGTCTATAACCATCCACATTTCATTATCCGTATACATATTTTCAAAGATCCTACCGTATCAAACACCTTATCACGTCACTCAAAACGTCATGCACGGCGAATTCACAATACCTAGGAAACAATCTATTCAGGCATTTCACATCAAAGACTACTAAATATGTTGCCGCATTAACACCATATCACCACAATAATATCGCAATTTCATTATCAAACACCGTATTCTGTAAAGCACATAATATCTGAAGACCATAGAATCGCACGTCGCAAATACTGAGCTCCTCCGAGGTATTTTGAGCCATGAGTTAGGTTAACGATCATCACAATAACACTATTGCGACACAAGTACCATCGATGCCAAAAATGATTCCGTAAAACCTTGCTAGAAGACGTTAAAGAAACTCACACGACCCACCGCATATTATCACAACATAGAATGAATCGCCATACCAGACGCAACGATCATATTCAACACAACGCAATGATTAATAAATAACGGTCGCCTTCAAGTTGAAAAATTATACATGTCATAAATCGACATAAAAATGAGTACTACTCTCCATCTAAAAATAAAGCAACTACATGGCGGAATAGGTAGACGATATTTAAGTACTCATCCTGGGTTGTTGCTCCACGACGGTGTCACCTTCCATGTTCAGCTCTCAAATTATTAATATTTATCCATTAGTGTCCATCACATTCCTGGCCAGATCCTTCGAGGTCCCTCTATTTTTAGTTGTTCATGGTAATACATGTTGTCATCTCATATTTATATTCAATGATCATCGGTTCCATGTTACCTGAAAACTCAGAAATGTCTATTAGGACGGGGTCATACACATTAATACAATTTCACAGTTCAACCAACACACTTGCCTTTACGTTTTGATAACAAGATATCTTGTTTTACAATATAATATTTGTTTATATTATGCCAATATCACGTTATATATATCTTTAAAACATTCTCTCCACGAATTTTACGATTCCGATCCTTCTAAGGCACACAGGTTGAAAGTCAACTTCCTCAGAAAAAAAACAAATTCTACATCAATATAATAATCGCAGACGGTTTGCTTTTCAGAATTCTTCTGTACTTTCAGCTCCCATGTGTTCTTGACAATTGAAAACATTTGACACATAATGCGTAACGATCTCGTATAAATCAGCTGTACCGGCAAAGGAACTTGTTTAACAATTTGCTGCCTCGTATTTAGGTTAGTAATCGACAGTTTTATTCTCCATCTCGATCGTCGAATCGTGCGAGACTAGATGCACAAGGTATGGCCCTATCATATAAACTTTGCTTAATCCAAATTATTCAACACATTTCATGGCCCTCAGTAACATTCTGTCATTGACATTTTTTGCCGTTCATACGCATTTCAGTAACTTTACTTGAGGAATGTGTAATATTCATTTAGTTCTGCCTTATGTTTCACGATATCTTATTATTTACTAATATTTGCGAGGCACCACGGGGTTTAGAACTTATTATCAATCCGCCTATATCTTCAATTCAGCGATGCTGTTCACATAATTAGACAAGTCATCTGAGTTCAGATTCTCCTGGACGTATGATGATCGGACATAAGATTTCATTGACATTATTTCTCAACATAAACTTCCAATGTATTCACCAACCTCATCCTGACATACATTGGAAGGTTATATATATACTCCACATTATAAAAGGTTAATGTGGGGGTCTTTCAGTCTCTTAGAGACTGCCAAGAGGGTGCCTCAGGGGTCACTTGGTGAAAAGCTCGCAGAGGGCATTCCTTCAGAATGTGCAGGATGGTTTGCACTTCAGCACCACAGTGCAGGGCCGGAACTAGGAGATTTGTCAGGCGGGGCAAAGAAAATTTTGCCGTCCCCATCCCCCGATCCGCCTCCCTACCCCACCCCCTACCGCTAAAATATAATACCTCCGTAAACTATTCTTTTAGACGCGACGTTTGAAATTACACACCATATGTACAGGTATACTATTAAGAAGTTTTATTTATGAAAAAACGCTTATATTTATACACTTACACATATTAATATATACATGACACTTGAAAAAACACTTATACATGACTAATACAAATAATTTGTTTATAGTGTAACTCAATTGTAACTACGCAAAAATGTATTATGTATTGTACCTCAAAATTGAATTCTTCGAGCTTTTTTAACTGCAAATGTACTGATGATGTCGTCAAAGTTGATAAGGGATGCTCGTTTGTGTTCAATTCATATTATACTTAGATTAGAGAGTCTCTCCTGTCCCATTGTACTTCTCATGTAGTTTTTGATGATTCTGAGTTTGCTAAAACTTCGTTCTCCAGATGACACTAACCGGCAACGTGAGAAACATTCTCAGTGCAGTAGTAATGTTAGGGTAACCTTCCTCTAGTTTATTTTTATAAATAAGACTTACCATTTTTTTGATGTGGCTTCCTTTAAATTTTCGTCAACTGATAAAGCGTGGTGCTTGAAACTTTCTATTTCAAATTTGAATTCTTCAATGTTGAGATCAGCAGTGTGGATATTTGCCAATTATTCTGCTTTCATTTTTAGATCTTTTGTTTGCATTTATTTAATTCGAACTCCATTCAAAAATCAAAACTTGCTGAATTTGTTGTCCAAAGCCTTAAACCTGTCACTGAGTTCCGTAATCATCTGGTCAATAACCTCTAACATAGTTACTTGGTACACATTCTGAGTACTTGTCGGAGCTTCATCGCCACATAGCTCATCAGACATTTTTTTCGTTTTTTGTTTGTCTTTTTTCCGAGAACTCAGACGGTAGATCACTCATGCTTGCTAAGAATTTACCCTCAGTAATGGCCTCAGATGGAGCAAACTCTCTGCAAGACTTCAAGAGCGTTAAAAGGCCTTGAAGGTTCTGGGCAGCCAAATTTACTGTTACATCTCTTCTTTGCAAAAACTCATTGACATGATTGATCTTTTTGAAGAAAGCATGCCAAAAACATGTGAAAACGATGAAGTCAAATTTCCCAATATTTTTAAAAAGGGAGCTGGCCTCACTCTTGGTTTGAGGTGTGAATAAGTTTGAATGGCGTTTATAAAAGTAGGAAAGATCACAATATGAAGATAAAGTTGGAATTCAAGAGGACAAACTGGGGCAAATATTCATTTATAGGAAGGGGAGTTAGGGATTGGAATAACTTACCAAGGGAGATGTTCAATAAATTTCCAATTTCTTTGAAATCATTTCGGAAAAGTCTAGGAAAGCAACAGATAGGAAATCTGCCACCTGGGCGACTGCCCTAAATGCAGATCAGTATTGATTGATTGATTGATTGATTGATTGATTGATTGATTGATTGATTGATTGGTTGATTGATTGATTGATTGATTGATTGATTGATTGATTGATTGATTGATTGATTGATTGATTGATTGATTGATTGATTGATTGATTGATTGATTGATTGATTGATTGATTGATTGATTGATTGATTGATTGATTGATTGATTGATTGATTGATTAAGAGATCGTGGTTTTTAAGATCCTCTAGAGCCTGCACAACTTTACCGTAATGTTTATACACAGCTTCGATCGCATCTAATCCTGCAGACCATCTTGTATTGCTTTCAGGTTTCAATGTCAGTGGCACATATTTTCGGAGAACTTCCCAGCGTGAAGTTGAAGCCGCAAAGAAAGAATACATACCGTTCAAGTTCCGAAAAAATTCTGAGCCTCAATAGTAGAACTGGCCGCATTAGCACCAACTAAATTGAGGGTGTGAGCAGCACATGGGACAAAATATGCTAGCTCTTTCTCCTGAAATGGTCTGAACTGAACTCATTTATACTTCCCGGCCATATTTGCCCCATTATCGTAGGATTGGCCTCTACAGTTCTCTAAGTTTAGTCCATCTTTGTCTAATTTTTTAGGATTTCTTGGCTGAGAACTTCACCTATTTTGTCACTGACTGGAAAAATATCCATAAAACTTTCTTCTACCTCCGATGTATTAGTTTTGACGTAACGAACTACTTGAGTCATTTGCTCACTGTGGCTGATATCTGGAGTGCAGTCAAATATTAAAGAATAATATTTCGCATCCAAAATGTCTTGTATAATCTTTTGCCTTATGTTATTGGTAATAATTTCAAGGAACTCATCTTGTATTTTATGTGAGAAATACGAGATCTTCCCTTTCTTATGCCGCTCAATATATTGTAGAAGAGGGACATTGTAATGCAATATAAGTTCTACTGTTCAAGAACTTTCCACTGGATGGGTCGCTAAAATCGCAGTCTTCTTTAGTTACTTGGAATGTACTCCCTTGCTTTGCTAGGAATAGAATAGCATCGATGATGCAGCGCAATACCGCCTTCCAGTGAGACTCTTGATGGATCTGGTTTTGGAGTTCTGCATCAATACCTCCCTTTCCTAAACAAGATTCTAAAGCTTTCCACAAACACAAGAAAAGTGTGGTTGGATGAATTTTCATGTTCAAGCAATTTTTCACTGAGTTTTCTCCAATTAGTATGTCCTTTTTCTTTAGCTATGGAAGGCATTTGATTTGATGCTAAGTGTGGAAACAGCCTACAGGGAACACAATATAGAGCTTTCTTACTTTCACTATAGCCTAACCATGATCTCTTTACTTTTGCTCCATTTTTGAGAACTTTATAAAACCAATCTTTGGTTAAGTTACGTCCTTCTCTGCTGCTATTACTTAAATGTTGCTCAATCAGATTTTCAAAGCTCATTTTTGTTATGTAACCCATTTCAGAATCTGAAAAACTCTGTGGCCATGAACTAGGATCCCTAAAATCAAAGGAAAAATCGGACGTTTCTTGAATACCAGTTGTAGGGTCTGGACGAGATAATAATTCATCTTCATTCGCTTCACCACTAGGACTGAGTTTCTTGCAAAGTTCGACATGTTGCGTGCCTTCCTTTCCAGCTTCAAAGTCATCTAAAATATTAAAAGCCGGGGTTAAAATTAAATCAGTAATATGGTATATTACAAAATGAAGTATTAAAAAATTGTAGTAAATTGTCCGATAAGGCACAATTAATTCGTCTCTTCCCTAATGTGCTATAATTTAATTATTGAAATAAAAATTAATATTTACCTGATTTTTCTTTTGAGCTTTCATCTTCATTAACATTAGGGTTTTTAAAAATGCTTCTAATTTTGGTGTTTGTGACAGCACATCGCTTTCTTTCTTTCCTCCTTCTCTTCGGCAAGTTTTCTATACGCGGCTCGACTGAGTCGTTTTCTGCCATCCATAATTTGGAAACTGATAAAAACGCAGCTCAAAGTGTACTAAACAATTCCGTTTTCCAAACGCTGATAAACGGTAACACGAATAAATAATCAACACTCCGAACACTAATACTAACTAAATACTAAATGTAAATAAAATAAAACAACTGTCGGTTCGTATCAACACACGCAGACAACAGGGTACGCAGGCTACTCATTATTCATATCAGTAGTAGGCATAACAGTATAAGATTCACTCCAGACCTATGAATTACGTTCATTCTTGTGTCGTGTCTTATAATGAAGAAAATAATTTAGTATACAGTGTCAGCGTAATAAAGTTGATGAATAGGGCAACACAATTAAATAAAATAAAACAATATTAATTGTGGTATTATTATTTTGAAAAATTAAATAACTTCTTATTATTTTTAATAAACTTTTCAATTTTTGCCACCCCTGAAATCTGCCGCCCGGGGCACGTGCTCCCCCTGCCCCGCCCTAGTTCCGGGCCTGCCACAGTCACAAGCTGGAGAGTCTTCCCAGCCCCAGTGATGCAGGGCAGAAGCACTTCTTCCTACCCCGCAGCGTATGCTGTTGACTGTGGTCCAGGTGTAGCGAGGAAGGTTGAACCCAGGCAACTTTATAGTTGGATCCCTGATGTTGACAATATCATGAGGGTGCGATTGAAACCATTCGCGTTTCCATATTTCATCAGGCTTGAAATGTGAATTAACTAATTATTTTACCGTCTCTCAGGCAGGTTTCCGTGACTTGAGTCTCATTACGGCATTTTCGTCTGTATCCTGATGTAGGTCTATAGGGAGGTAACTATTCTTCGCTATCCTGGTCCACAGTCTAACAAGGGCGCTTTGCCGTCTGATGTAAGGAGGCTGAATGTTGCTCAGTAATGGTAACCATTGAATAGGAGTAGAGCGCAATGTACCAGATATAGTTCTCATTGTGCGATGGAGTTGGACATCAACCAGACTAGTGTGGGAGCTATTGAGCCGTACAGAGGAGCAATATTCAGCTGGTGAATATACTGTACTATTGCTATTAGTAGGCAAATCACTGCTTTAATTCAAGTCCCACAAAGATAATGCATTGTCACTCAAGTTCGTGTAAGCATTCAGTCATTACTGATCTGCATTTAGGGCAGTCGCCCAGGTGGCAGACTCCCTACCTGTTGTTTTCCTAGCTTTTCTTAAATGCTTGCAAAGAAATTGGAAATTTATTGAATATCTCCCTTGGTCAGTTATTCCAATCCCTGACTCCCCTTCTTACAAATGAATATTTGCCCCAATTTGTCCTCTTGAATTCCAACCGCTCAAACTCAAACTAATTCGTCTACTAATGTCATTCCACGCCATCTCTCTACTGACAGTTCGGAACATACCACTTGGTCGAGTAGCTCGTCTCCTTTCTCTCAAGTGTTCCCAGACCAAACTTTGCAACATTTACGTAACGCTACCTTTTTTGTCGGAAATCACCAAGGACAAATCAAGCAACTTTCCTTTGGATGTTTCCAAGTTCTTGAATCAAGTAAACCTGGTGAGGGTCCCATACAATGCAACCATACTCTAGCTGGAGTCTTATCAGATGCTTTTTATGCGTGTCAGAATCACGTACAATGATTGAAGTTGATATAATAATAATAATAATAATAATAATGGCCGGGCTGAGTGGCTCAGACGGTTAAGGCGCTGGCCTTCTAACCCCAACTTGGCAGGTTCGATCCTGGCTCAGTCCGGTGGTATTTGAAGGTGCTCAAATACGACAGCCCCGTGTCGGTAGATTTACTGGCACGTAAAAGAACACCTGCGGGACTAAATTCCGGCACCTCGGCGTCTCCGAAGACCGTAACAGTAGTTAGTGGGACGTAACGCAAATAACATTATTATTAATAATAATGTATCATATGTACATGATACATGAACAATATAACATTAAATTGGCAGTTCGTTTACACTTTTCCACCCAGAAGTTAGCAACGTCGTTTGCATTTGGTGTAACACAAATCAGGTCTTCCAGAATACATGATGCTGGACACTGTCTACATTGGAGCAGGTGGGAGGACGTCTGCATTTCACCACATTCACATAGCGGCGACTCCTTACGGAAACCCCATTTCATTAAGTTATTCTTGCATTTAGCATATCTGACCGTAATCTCTTGAGTCATCTCCATGTGGTCCATTTTTCTGTGTATCCAGCGGACACTTTTTTTACAGGATGTGAGCCAACCCTCAGGGCTGTTAAGCCTTGCACGCCAGAGATCAGTTCGGGAATGTTGTGGTGTCCCGATAAGATCCTCTGTTGTTCTTAGGAAGCTGTTCCTTGATTTTAGTCGTGGAGTTTCTGGTTGATATACATGTAAAGCATGTGATCGAAAAGTTTGCTCCTTATATGCTGTCTCCTTTACATCCTTACTACAGCCCATGAAAGTCCTCATAGCCATTTGCAGAGATCTGTACCGGTACCCTTTATTTACAATCAAATTTAATGTGATTACCCCAGAGCAGGTGTTTCCTTACATTAACACCTAGGTACTCACAATGATCCCCAAAAGGAAATTTCACCCCATCAATTTTTGAAACTCACAAGCTGACTTTTAATCCGGTTTATCATCATACCATTGCCTACTGTCCATCTCACAACATTATCGATGTCATTAATCAGTTTTTCACAATCTTATAACTGATTTATTACCCTATCCAGAATAACATCATCCGCAGAACGTCTTATCTCTGATTCCACTTCTTTACTCGTATCATTTATATATATAAGAGGGGCCCATGACCTTCGATGTTAGGCCCCTTAAAACAACAAGCATTACCAAGTATATATAAGAAAACATAAAGGTCCAATAATACTGACTAGAGGAATATCCCTCCTAATTATTACAGGGTCAGATAAAGATTCACCTACTCTAAATTCTCTGAGATCTATTTTCTAAAAATATAGCCACCACTCACGTGCCATTTTCTCTAGTCCAATTGCATTCATTTATGCCAATAGTATCCCATGATCTACCCTATCAGTTGCCTTAAGTCAATCGCGATGCAGACCATTTGACCTTTTGAATCCAAGATATCTGTTATATTTTGCATCTTATATATCCTGTGTAGATGCGCACAATGCAAACAAAAGCATCAACAAACATAACCAAATACAGTACAGCCAACGGCTAAAACTAGAGGCATCTACAGTTTAAGCCGGAAGGTATGCTTGGCAACGCTGTACCTATCAGTCGAGCGGAGGTCAAGATAAAAGGGGGCGTGTCCGACTTTGAATGACTTCATCTATATTCACTACATTTAGACCAATATGGTGATTATGATAAATTCACACTCTTCGTAAAATGATAGTAAGAAACACACACATCAGTAAATGTATTCACTGAAGTTAAAAATACACATTTTCATTAATAAAAACAAAACTCTTTAAGAACAGTACTCACAGACTCGATTACTGTGGAGGGTTGACAGCTTATTCCGCTTAATGTTATTGTCCGCACTGCTGATATAACACTTGTTGTTCATCTATTTTCCATAATTATTTAATACGACATAGGAAAATATAGACAATAAACAATCTATCGGACCATTATTTGCCCACCCACAATGACCACGTTCAAAACAGAACTGTTGATTTTCATCTCTTCCTAAAGCAGCTCTGGATAGAGAGGAGAGAAGTTCTTTATGATTTTCACAATCCAGGCAGTCTTTCTTGTAGTCTTCAGATACCAATAAGGTAAATATTCCTGTCATTTTAACGCAAACACACAGCGCAATCTGATGGAACCCCTAACCCACCTCTCTGAATCTCGAACTCGGACATCATTCTGGTGGATGGGATCTCTGCAATGCCATTTTTTTATTCTCCTATCAGTTACTGCATTTTGGATAAATCAAATAGGTAGCTTTAACAATAGCTTCTGCAGTTCTAGGACGTTTCTGTTGCTCTGTGCAATATTCTCATTTCGTGGAGAGAATTCCGTAGTTGCATTCCGCTGTTTTTCGCGCCACCGGCAGTTTCTTATTAAATAGCTTCTTCTCTTCATCTAGATGTTTGGGCGCATATGGTTTCAACAATTTCTCGTATTCGAACGTGAGAGAAATTCTTCAGCAGGAATATTTAGTGTGAGATATTCCACTAATTTGTAAATTACTCAGCTCCATAAAGTTCCACCATTGCTCTGTTTTGTATATGCTCCAATTTCATAGTTCGCTGTTTGACTAAATATTATTACTCAATTATTAAACGGCTGGAAGTGTGGCAAGGAGAAATGTTTCAGTATGTTGTGCTAGAGGTGCCACATTCATGATGAGGTGTGCGGCGAGGTGAACAGCTTCAAGATGTTTTGGCCTAAGGGTGTGTAAAGCATTTTTAATACATTTCTTCGTACACATTCAACACTAACACGACTAGCAGTAGCTCATGCATAATTTAATAAATATTTAGTTAAGAGCACTTCGATATTTTACCATCAGCTAAAAGTGTCATTTCTTTTACTATCACCTGATAACTATCAACATATTCAGTATATTGTGCTAGAGGTGCCACATTCATGATGAGATGTGCGGCGAGCTGAACAGCTTCAAGATGGTTTTGGCCTACGAGTTTGTAATTTGTGAATTTTGAGTAAATGGCTTACATTTGGCAAATCATCCAAACGTCTTGTTTTCCTAACTCTTCATTTCCAGTCTCCTACCTTCAGGATCTTTTCTTTTAATTTTTTTATGACAAATATATTGGCAAATTAGGGAAAATAATTGGGCATGCATCAGGAAGAAGCTAATTAGTTTTGGGTGGTAGATAGTTACGGTGCCTTTACTATCACAAATTGTTACCCCTTTGGAAAAACGTTCGTCTGTGAAATGTTTTATTCACACTACTGAATCCTTCCCAGGTTCTCCAATTATCCCGTTTAAAGTGGAAAATAAATTTTTGTTTTAATTCCTAGTCTGAAGGAACTGAAACGAGGTAACAAAACCTTCTTGTTTATGCTATAGTCGCTACGATACAAATTCAGTCTGCGCCTTCACAAATAATAATGTTATAGATTTAAAGTCCCAGTAACTACTTTTACAGTTTTTGGAAGACGCCGAGATGCCGAAATTTTGTCCGGTACGAGTTCTTTTACGTGCCAGTAAATTTACCGACACGAGGCTGACGTACTTCAGCATCTTCAAAATATCACCGGACTGAGTCAGGATTGAATCTATCAAACTTCTCAGGTTGTACGTATTCTTACTCGATCAATTACGTTGATAATATACTCGAAAATATCCGCGGGAAATAAAACGGAACACAAGATGAAGTTCTCACACATCGGAATACGCCAACGAGCTAGCTCGTAGGAATACACGGATAGCTCCCGCGCTTTCACCTTGGCCTCTGTTGGACGTGGTAAAACTTACATGATTCCGGCTTGTAACTGTAGTCAACTATGGCTAAAACAAAACCCCTAAACCTAAACTTTAAAACATTGAAAGCAAATATCTGTTTAGTACCGTGAGAATTTCATGAACATTGTCCACGAAACGAAACAAGTGGAGGTGGAGAGTTTATAGAACTACAAATGATACCGAATCAGGATATAAATAAATAAATAAATAAATAAATAAATAAATAAATAAATAAATACATAAATAAATAAATAAATAAATAAATAAATAAATAAATAAATAAATAAATAAATCATGGCCCGTAATTGTAGACGCGATAATAAGCATTTCGACTTTTGCCGTGTCAAAAAACAAGGTGAAATACTTTACGTTTCGCAGAGAAATTTTCTCTACGTCTTCAGGAGATCTCAACTGTTCACGAGGAAGACTTCTCCAATAATGATTTGAATTTAAGAATGCTTTATCGTTGGTCTATAATAAGTGGTAATCTCATTCGTCACCAGTTGGCTCACTATTCGCTAGCTTTCCAAGTGAGAAATGGTGACGCAAACTAAGCTTCTAGTAAGGTGTATCTTGTTACAACATATATGCGTTGCGAAGTAACAGCCAGGTCACTGTATGTTTCAGGGACGAATGTGGTAGAATAAATAAGTTAAAATAATAATAATAAAAAACTAAAATGCAACGAAAGTCTCACAGGACAGAATAATAGAACAAAGTTGAAGAATGGAACGAATGCGCATAGAAAAACAGAGGATACTGTATGTGAATCGGTTGGTGTGGCGGGAGGCATAACAGGTGTACGCACGTTATTACACTTAATACATAGCCTGGTATAAACCATCTGATGATGAGGAACGAACGGATTTCAAAAACATCGAATCAGATAACAATACTGAAAGGACAGGGAAGAGAACTACCTACGTAAATCCTTAACGGCTAGCAACCACGTATTACTAAATTGATAGCCAGTGTCCCTGTTTAAATTGGTAAGATTTTTACGTATTTCCACAGCTTCCTGTAATAATCCTAGTCCCCATTATTACACTCTGGGGTGTATAAAATTCCCTGTACTTGCCGCAAGGTATACATTGGACAAACATGTCGGTTCTTTGGTACGTGCATCAAGGAACGTCAACTAAGTATCCGTCTCAACCAGCCAGACAAGTCAGTACGGTAATAGCTGAGCACGCCCTATCGACGTGTAATGACGTCGTGTTCTAAGTTGTTCGAGCTCCTGCCCACACTAAACACTACAGTTATAGATTATACGGGAAGCTGTAATTTCAAATTTAAGTCAACCATCCATAGCCCAGCTCATTATAAATAGGGCTGACCTTATATCTATTTGGTTTGGTGCACGGACTAGTGAGGATCTTCCTCTCAAACGGCAGCACTTGAGCTGGGGCAGCATCTAAGGTAGGTAGCTAAAAACTTATCCTAACGTGTGAACTTACTTGCGTGTGGCGACGGGAAGGTACTAGCGTTCCCGTCTAGCATGCAGCGGTTAATGATGTGCCACGGTACTTTATTTTAATGTAGGGTTTCAAATCGAAACCGAGAATGAAATATCACTGAGAGGATTAGGAGACCATAAAATAGCGAGGTACAAAAATTTATCTCTCATTTCTAATTGGAAGGTTTCGAAGTCTTGAAACGTAATATGTGTGACAACGCAACTACTGTACAACCCTTGCATCTAGTTGGTTGACACGGCACACAGAAGATGGAGTTGCAGTTGTGCTGGAGAGTAATAGAACGAACTGGCTGGCTACTGCACGCCCAGGTCACCTTAATGTTAGGGAACGGATGTGAAAATTAAAATAGGCGCATTTATCGCATGATATAAACACAACTCTTTTTTGGCACCATGTACAACAAATATACGGCTTAATGCCACATAGTTCTTCACAGTTTGTTTGAAAGCAATATTTTGCAAGCACTTCGAACTCGGTAAATCTCTCCGTTGTGCAATTGATTGCGATCAACGAATTTTTTAATCATGCCCTTGAACCGTGGGGAAGAAAATCGAAAATAAATGAAGGATTGCATTTTTACTACGCTGTTTCTCTGATAAACATTAAACTGGAAGTTTTCACAAGCCAGCGCAATGACTGTCAAATGGCGAAAAAAGTAAAAGGGATGTATTTTCCCTGTAGTGCCGGGAGAAATTTGGAGAATATCTACATTGATGCATGGAGGAATGTTTTCAAGACAGCCTTTATCACTACAAGTAGTCTATAAATATAAAAGTAGCAAACACTTGTCATCTGCGAATGGGAGGAAGGATTCTTTAAACCAATACTTTAATACCTTTATTCCCATTTTCACAGATTTTGTGTCTGTTATATTTATTTTATCGGCATGAAACATTTCTTTGAAAATTTTCGACCCGTAAGTGCCAGTTGCCGTCCAGCTCCAGTTTCCCGTGTGTGGTGTACAAGCGCTCTCCACTTTTTCCTATTAAAGTATGGTTTATGTTCCTCTATGTCCTCCTGCTTGGCATTCTACTTGCTGACCTTCGATATCACTGTGTCTATCTATGTATTCCTTGGTTTCCCAACTGGCCTTTCCCCTTTCACTTCTCTGTCAAATAAATTCCTTGCTGTTCTCGTTCTGTCCATCCTCATAACATGTCCAACACATTGTAGCTTGCGTCTTCATAAAAGCTCGGTAACAGATTTTTTGATGCCAGCCTCCTTTCTGTTTGCTTCATTTCTAATCTTGTCCTTCCTGCTCTTTTGGTTCATGGTTTTAATGAATTTCATTCCTGTTGACTGAATTTTACTATTTGCCTTATTATGCAATGTACAAGTTTCGAGTCCATTTGTGAGAATTGGAATGAAGTAGGTATAAAACATGGCCAGTTTTGCTTTCTGAGGTATTTCAGCAACCAAGAGTAGATTATTCACTTGAAAATAAAACTGAGAAGCTTTCTGAGTCCTATTAAGTATTTCTTGGTTTACTAAATTACCTTTTGAAATGATAGTTCCAAGGTGTTTGAAGTTAGAAACAGACTGTAACAAAATGTTTGAATCTGTGCCTTTCCTGTTGATAGCGCTTTCAACAGTTTTTGTTTTACTGATGTTTAGTCCATATTATTTAAAATTGTCATTCCAGATATATAGTTTCTCCTGTGCTTCTGCTTTATTTTATTCCCATATCAGAACATCATATTCAAGTATTACATACATATCTTTAATTCCCACCATAGATTTACAGGTAATAAAGACAGAACGAAAATAGCCACTACACCAGTAGTAGAGTTATGCATGTTCTGGACCATGGCGTCAGCATTTTTTCTGCTGAGTCAGCACCCGAAATCATTGACCCCGGCCAAGGTCATTGATCCCATGACGCCATGACCACGTGACCGTTACGTCACATTGTTTGTAAACAAAATCCACCTGCTCTTACCAGCTGTCATTTTCACGGGCCCTAACCTCACATTTCATACAAGAGAACATCGCTAAACTCACTGCTGCCATCTTAACAGACCCTAAACTCACTGCTGCCAGCTTTCTACGTGGAGCGCGGAATTTAAAATCCACGTGCTTTTGACAGCTGTCATCTTGACAGGTCCTAAGCACGTCGGCGTGGATTTTGAACAAGTGAACGTGGATAACCTCACTGCTGCCATCTTAATAGGGCCTAAAATCACTGCTGCCATATTAACGACGTAGAGGGCGCAGAATTTAAAATCCACGTGCTTTTGACAGCAGCCATCTTGACAGGTTCTAACTACGTGGGCGCGGAAAATTGAACAAGTCAACGTCGCTAACCTAACTGCTGCCATATCAACAGGGCCTAACTCCACTGCTGCCATCTTAACGACGTAGAGGGCGCAGAATTTAAAATCCACGTGCTTTTGACATCTGCCCTGTTGAAAGGTTTTATCCACGTGGGGGCGGATTTTGAATAAATGAACGCGGACAACCTCACTACTACAACCTTAACAGACCCTAAACTCACTGTTCCCACCTTAACCATGTTGAGGCGCGGATTTGAACAGCTGTTAAGATGACAACTGCCATCTTTAACCACATGCACTTGTTTTGAACGTGTGGTTAACCTCACTGCTGTTATCTTGACAGGTCCTAATCATGTTCACTTTTTTGCCGCGAAATTTTGAAATACCCTCAGTGGATTATATTTTTATTGCAAGCTGCCATTCTCGACTTGACCCTTCCTGACACCATTTTGCAGAAATGATTATAATTTTAAAGCAAGCTGCTCTTCTCTGCATGACACTATCGTAGAGTGGGCTGGATTAAGGGTAGCTGCCCTTCTCGATATCCACTTCGATAACGCCACCTTAGAGGAGGGTCTAACCTTAGTGGATTATAGTTTTAACGCTAGCTGCCCTTCTCGACATGACACCACCTTGGAGGGTCCTAACGTCAGATGATTAAGGCTAGTTGCATTCTTGACATGACCCTTCCCCGACACTATCTTGGAGGGGTCTAACCTTCCTGTGTTATAGTTTTATAGTAAGATGCCCTTCTCGACACTATCTTAGAGTGGTGGCCTAAGGTCTCTGGGCTAGCTGCCCTTCTCGACAGTGTAACGTCCAGGAGGTTAGCTGAATCCCTCCCCCTCCTCCGACGGGACCTAGCCGCGTTCTTCCTACTCCTCCTCCTCCTCTCAGTTACAGAGGTTAGCTCAATCCCACCTCCTCCTACTTACAGTTTTACGAACTGATGCCCTTCCCCTCGGATGAAGCTCAACTATACCGTTCCTAAGGTTTTACGTCTCTATCCGACACTAACTTCCATTCCTAAACAAGATAAAACATGTTATTAATCGAAGGAAGCTCAAAACTACACCATCGCTAAGGCTTTATGTCACCATCCGACGAGTGACCTCCCCTCCTGCACAAGATAAAACATGTTTGTTACAGAGGACTGGAAATGATGTGGCCCTCTACTAAGAGCCACAATTTTTTGTTTATAACACATGTATAGTCTGTTGTTATCTCACACTAAAGATTTGAATAGTCAGCATATATTCCTATCGTGTTCTGAACAGAAAGAACTTACCTTGATTATATAATAGGAGGAGGAAAACGCGCGGTATCTTGTTGATAAAAAATAAGAGAAATTGACACGCAGGCAGATGATGAGTGCATGGAATAAAACTACATCTCTCTCCTATAAAACATCAACTTTTGATGATGCAAACAGAAAAAATCATTATCCAAACTGATCTCTCTGTGTTCAGCATTAGAATAATACAAGCTTCACATCAATTTTGAACCCTGTTCTCTCAGTTCATCGTCAGAATAAAAAATGGCTTATACACGGAATCTCACTGAATTAATGCAAGAATAAAAATACCTCACTCCGAATTTTGTATACTGTCTACACATGATTCATAATACAGGTAGCGTAAAAGAATTACATACATGGAAAAGAACACTGAAATTCTCTGATGTGTAAGATAACAACAGTCTATACATGAAAAACGCACTACTTCTTTAATGTCATACGCACACAACACTCTATCGTAAAACTGAACACACACAAATGTATAGAACTGATGGTAGGACAAGCAAATGATCTGAGGTAGCCCTTACACACATCACCACGCGCAAAAACACGCTATTTGTTTGCTATTTGCTTTACGTCGCACCGACACAGATATGTCTTACGGCAACGATGGGATAGGAAAGGCCTAGGAATTGGAAGGAAACGGCCGTGGCCTTAATTAAGGTACAGCCCCGGCATTTGCCTGGTGTGAAAATGGGAAACCACGGAAAAACATCATCAGGGCTGCCGACAGTGCGTCTCGAACCCACTATCTCCCGATTACTGGATACTGGCCGCACTTAAGCGACTGCAGCTACCCATCTAGGTGCAAAATCAGACTTCATTTAGCAATTTTGATTATCTTAGATACTTACATGTGAGAAAGGAAGGGAGGTGGTAGTAACACATATCTATCGAATACCATAGTGAGGTTAGCATAAAGACGTCTCCATCTGACACACAAATAACTATGAACAGTGTTTCCTCGCTGCTGAGAGGATTTTTTTTTACAGAATGGTATATACTTACTCTGTTACGCTAGACGCTGCTCGCCTTATTGATGATACCATCTTCTGCTGGCCTCACGAACTAGCGCATAGTAAATGCTGCCACTGAATCTTCTATCGATATTCGTTTATAATTCAAAATATTCCGGCAAGCGCAACAGCCTATTTGTATAATGATACCATCTTCTAGCGAATATTGTTACAAGAAAATCCCGGGAATCGGACACGTGAATTCTTACTTAGTTGTGCAAGCACAACGCTGTAATTATTGACAGGAAGGTTGCGTGTGGAAATCGAAACCGACCTCATGAACTAGCCCATACCACGTGACCAACTCGCTCGGTACAGCAGGAGAAGACTATTAAGAAAAATTCCTAACCACTAGGAAGATGCATATGGTCGCCGTCTTGTACAATCGCTCCTAGACCGTCCTTAAGTTAGATACTATTTCCCCAGCATTTGCCTAGAGGAGAAGACTTCTCCGAAAATATCCTAACCACTAGGAAGATTCATATTGTCCCCATCTTGCGCAATCGCCCCTAGCCCATTTCATAAGAGCCTATGTATAGCCGCTATCTAGGCCCTAGCAATAGGAAGTTGCACTGCTATAGAGGCGGACAAGGTACATATTCTTTAGTTGTTCTACCTTTCAGTAGCCCCTTACAACATGCAGTCTGTTGTCTTAAGTTAGATACTATCCCCCTAACACTTGCCAAGAGTAGAAGACTATTCAAAAAATTGCTAACCACTAGGAATATGCATATGGTCGTCATCTTGCGCAGTCGCCCCTAGGCCGTCCTTAACACTCCCGCTTCCAGCTGCAGGTCCCGCCTCAGCCCTGGTTCCCCGGCTGGCTGCAATCCTCTTGTCTCTTCTCATAATTAAATTTTGTTTATATTTGTAAAAATCCACTGCACAGCACTGAGTGATATCGTGAAGTAAACAACACACACTTTTAAGGTTCGCTACTGCAGTATAGTAGTTAAGGCGAATATCTACTATCGCTAACCCCCAACGTACTAAAATACAGAGCCCTCCTAGATGCCTTTTAGTCGACACTTACAACAGGTGTTTCGTGTTTAGAACACTGAATGTTTAATTGTAACTTTTTAAGCTTATAGATTTCAACACTAGGGACATTTAATTGCCTACTGGAATATTCACATCACTAGAATCTAACACAGTAATAAAAGATTTAGTGTCGCCTAGTTGTGAACATAAGATAAGGTATCTATCTCTTTTGACTACACAATCACATAGCCATTACACAATAAAAAGGATTTTACTTACACAGCTTGCAACCGCGAGCTACTTACAACATCTACAGCCATGTGCAATTAAAATAGGTTAGCATGCTGACTTTTAGTCACGGGGATGCCGAGGTGTGAAAATACAAAGCAAATTCTAAATACACATCCCTAACCGCGTACCCAATTTGCTCGGTATAGGTGTGTTGCAGTAACATTAACACACACAGGTGTTTAGAACACTGAGAGCACATTTTTTACTCTACGCAAATAGAAGCTAGGAATGAACGATCCGCAGCACACACAATGGCTTTTTGCGGTTTCATATTCTTAAAACAATAATCGCCACCACTACTACTATTCAAAATATCCTGATCACTATTTAAACGAACGTGTTATTCAACGTTGTGGAAATAAACAGTATGTCAAAAGGATTGGTTGGAGGGCTGTGTAGCTAGTATCTCCTGGATGAGGATAATGATTTATCGTGCTAACCACACACATTACCTCGTAATTTGCAGGCCTTCGGGGCTGGGCAGCAGTCGTTTAGTAGGTAAAGTCCTCCATAGTTTTACATTTTCAGCAAATCATAATTTCAGGAAAAGCTAAATAAAAACCGCATAATAGGATGAAACCATAACTAACTGTCGTATTTCTACTTGCAATCACGTTTAGAAAACATCGATAATAATAATAATAATAATAATAATAATAATAATAATAATAATAATAATAATAATAATAATAATAATAATAATAATAATAATAATAATAATAATAATAATAATATTGGCTTTACGTTCCCAGTAACTACTTACACGGTTATCGAAGACGTTAAGGTGTTGGAATTTTTCACACGGGAGTTCTTTTATGTGCCGGTAAATCTTAAAAACAAAAATCACTATCACTACTGTCACTCTGCACAGTAAAAACTTAGATATTAAAATTACACATACACACGCATGCACATTATTTATATTTATTAGTTTGCCTGACATTATCAATACTTACATAAAAAAATAAATGGAATTATTTACGTTTAAAAATGATTTGCATTCAGTGCATAGGGGGAGAGCTCTCTGGTCTTAGCACGATGTTCATTAGAAGTGGCCGAGTCTCGCTGAGCCTGCGTGCATGATAATACTATACTTTGACCCGGACGTGTGTCAGCAAAATATTCCCAAGGATGAACACATATGTGCTTCGACATACAGTACACTTTCTATACAGTTCTGAGATTTATAATATGTGATATGATTTAAAATGTTACTGTTTCCATATCTTGAGCACAAAGTCTACCTTTACTACTCTAATACTTTACCGTGTCGGTGCAACAATAATCCTGGCTATGCGACATAAATAATCCATTCAATTATTATTATTATTATTATTATTATTATTATTATTATTATTATTATTATTATTATTATTATTATTATTATTATTTTGACAGACATCACAAAAAGCTATGAGTTCAGTTGCATATGCTTTTTAGACTTGAAGATCGACACCCGGGCTGCATCTCCAGGATGCTAGCTCCAGCGGACTTACAGACAACAGCCTGTATGTTGTAAGAGGCTACTAAAAGGGAGAAAACTAAAGAATATGTACCTTGTCCGCCTCTGTAGTAGTGCAACTTCCTTGTTCTAGGGCCTAGATAGCCGCTATACATAGGCTCTTATGAAACAGCGTAGGAGAGATCGCGCAAGATGGTGAACACATGCATCTTCCGAGCAGTTAGGATTTTTGTTTGGAGTATTCTTCTCTAGGCAAATGCTAGGGGGATAGTATCTAACTTAAAACAACAGCCTGCATGTTGAAAGAGGCTAGTAGAAGGGAGAACAACTAAAGAATATGTACCTTGTCCGCCACTGTAGTAGTGCAACTTACCAGTGCTAGGGACCTAGATAGTGGCTATACATAGACTCTTATGAGTAATGAGATGGCCTAGGGCGATTGCGCAAGATGGCGACTATATGCAACTTCTTAGTGGTGAGGAATTTTTCTATGTAGTCTTCTCCTCAGGGCAAATGCTGGGGAGATAGTATCGAACGTAAGGACGGCCTAGGGACGACTGCGCAAGATGGTGACCATATGCACTTTCCTAGTGGTTAGTCATTTTTTTGAATAGTCTTCTACTCTTGGCAAACGCTAGGGGGAAAATATCTAACTTAAGACAACAGACTGTATGTTGTAAGAGGCTACTGAAAGGGAGAACAACTAAAGAATATTTACGTTGTCCGCCTCTGTAGTAGTGCAAATTCCTATTGCTAGGGGCCTAGATAGCGGCTATACATAGGCTCTTATGAAACGGGCTAGGGGCGACTGGGCAAGATGGGGAGCATATGAATTTTCCTAGTGGTTAGGAATTTTTCTGAGTAGTTTTCTCCTCTAGGCAATTGTATAAAACTTAAGGACGGTCTAGGAGCGATTGCGCAAGGTGGCGACCATATGCATATTCCTAGTGGTTAGGAAATTTTCTGAGTAGTTTTCTCCTGCTGTACCGAGTGAATTGGCCACGCGGTATGGGCTAGTTCATGAGGTCGGTTTCGATTCCTACACACAGCTCTCCTGTCAATAATTACAGCGTTGTGGTTGCACAATTAAGATAGTATTCACGTATTCGATTCCCGGGATTGTCTTCTAACAATATTCGTTAGAAGATGATAAGTATCATTACACAAATAGGCTGTTGTGTTTGCCGGAATATTTTGCATTCTAAACGAATATCGACAGAAGATTCATTCGCAGCATTTACTAAGGGCTAGTTCGTGAGACCAGCAGAAGATGGTATCACCAAGGATGCGAACGCCGTCTAGCGTAACAGAGTACGTATAAACCATTCTGTAAAAATTCCTCTCCACAGCGAGAGAACACTGTTCATAGTTATTTGTTTGTCGGATGAGGACGAAAAGCTGTATACTACATCACAATGCTATTCGGTAGATATGTGTTACTATAATCTCCCTTCCTTCTTCAAATGTACGTATCACAGATAATCAAAATGTAATTGCTAAATGAAGTATGTGTTTGCGCGTAGTGATGTGTGTAAGGGCTATCTCACAGCATTTACTTGTCCTACAATCAAACCTATATTTTGTGTGTGTTCAGTTTTACAATAGACTGTTGTGTGCGAATAACATTGACGTAGTAGTGCATTTGTTATCATGTACTGACTGTTGTTATCTTACACATTAGAGAATTTCAGTGTTATTTTCCATGTATGTAATTCTTTTACGGTAACTGTGTTATAGGGGCTTCCTAGCCGAGGCAGTAAACGCATGCTCGGTTCGCCCGGAAGAACGTGGGTTCGAATCCCCGTCAGGAAGTCGTAAAATTTAAGAAACGAGATTTCCACTTCCGGAGGTGCACGTGGCCCTGAGGTTCACTCAGCCTACACCAAAAATTAGTGCCAGGTTCATTCCTGGGGGCAAAGGTGGCCGGGCGTAGAGCTAACCACTCTACCCCATCAGGTACCGAGGTTACGAATAGTGGAATTCTTCCACCACTCCAAGGGCCGTCATGGCCTGTACGGAGATGACTTTGCTTTGCTTTAACTGTGTGATGAACCATGTGTAGACAGCATACAAAAAGTAGGGTGGTATTTTCATTCTTGCATTAATCCAGTGATATTCCATGTATTAGTCATTTTTATTCTGACGATAAACTGAGAAAACAGGGTCAAAATCAATGTGATGTATGTATTATTCCAATGTTGAACACAGAGAGATCAGAGTTTGAATCTTTTTTTCTGATTGCATCATAAAAAGTTGATGTTATATAGGAGAGTGATGTTGTTTTATTCCATGCACTCATCATCTGCCTGCATGTCAATTTCTCTTGTTTTTATCAACAAGACACCGCGCGCCCTCCTCATCCTATCATATAATCAAGGTAAGTTTTTCTGTTCAGAACACGATAGGAATATATGCTGACTATTCAAATCTTTAGTGTGAGATAACAACAAACTATATATATGGTCTAAACAAAAAATTGTGGCTCTTAGTAGAGGGCCACATTATTTCCGGTCCTCTGTAACAACATGTTTTATCTTGTTCAGGAGGGGAGGTCACTCGTCGGATGGTGACTTAAAGCCTTCGCGATGGTGTAATTTTGCGCTTCCTCCGATTAACAGTATGTTTTATCTTGTTTAGGAAGGAACGTCACGCGTCGGATAGAGACGTAAAGCCTTAGCAACGGTGTAGTTAGGCTTCCTCCGAGGGGATGAGCATCTGTTCGTAAAACTGTAAGTAGGAGGAGGAGGAATTGAGCTAACCTCTGTAACTGTGAGGACGAGAAGGAAGAACGTGGCTATGTCCCATCAGAGGAAGAGGAGGGATTCTGCTAACCTCCGTGATGTTACGCTGTCGAGAAGGGCAGCTAGCCCAGAGACCTTAGGCCGCCACTCTCATCTAAGATGGTGTTATCGAAGGTAGATATCTAGAAGGACAGATAGCCTTATTCCAGCCCCTCTAATATAGTGTCATGTACAGAAGGGCAACTTGCTTTAAAACTATGATCCACTCTCCAAAATGGTGTCGGGAAGTGTCGTGTCGAAATGGGCAGCTTGCAATAAAACTATAATCCCCTGAGGTTATTTCAAAATTCCGCGGCAAAACAAGTGCCCGTGTTTAGGACCTTTCAAAAATACAGCAGTGACGCTAACGACACGTTCAAAACAAGTGTATGTGGTTAAAGATGGCACCTGTCATCTTAACAGCTTTTCACATTCCGCGCCTCTATATGGTTAAGGTGGAAGCAGTAAGGTTAGGGATTGTCAAGATGGCAGCAGTGAGGTTAGCTGCGTTCACTTGTTCAACAAGTGTACACGTGGTGAGAACTCGTCATCTTGACAGCATGTCAGATTACGCGCCCCTACATTGTTAAGGTGGCAGCAGTGAGGTTAGGGTCTGTTAAGATGGTAGCAGTGAGGTTATCTACGGTCATTTGTTCAAAATCCGCCCCCACGTGGATAGGACCTGTCAAGATGGCAGATGTCAAATGCACATGGATTTTAAATTCCGCGCCCTCTACGTCGTTAAGATGGCATCAGTGAGGTTAGGCCCTGTTAATATGGCAGCAGTGAGGTTAGCGACGTTGACTTGTTCAAAATTCCGCGCTACGAGGTTAGAACGTTCTAAGATGGCAGCTGTCAAAAGCACATGGATTTTAAATTCCGCGCTCTACGTAGTTAAGTTGGCAGCAGTGAGGTTGGGGTCTGTTAAGATGGCAGCCGTGAGGTTAGCGATGTTCTCTTGTCCGAAAAGTGAGTTTAGGGTCCATCGATGACAGCTGTCTTCTTGACACATGTCAAGAGCACGTGACCAAGAACGTGGCTTTGTTTAGAAACAATGTGATGTCACGTTGACGTAGTCATGACGTCAGGGGGTCATTGACGTTGGTCGTGGTCAATGACCTCCGGGACTGACTCAGCAGAAAATGTGTTGACGCCATGATCCAAAACCCGCCTAGCCCTACTACGTACACCTCTCCTAAAACTACTCAACTAATTAACTACCTCTACATCTACTCAGTATCATCCCACACGTGCGCAGGAAAGCAGCACACATGCAGGATGCCTCCTCACTACAAACTACCCTAATCTTCTAGGTACCTAAACCCATCACCTAAAACTAATTTAAATAGTTGGCTGGTAGCGGCGTCTACCCCGGTAAGGAAAAACAAGCCAACCAACCCGTAGACGTCGCCACCAACCTCGCCTCGTGAGAACGGATACCATATCTCACCGGTCCTAGCTGACAATGTGTTTCCTTCCCTATCTTGCGCAGCAAGCCACATGTGGCGGAAACCGGACCGACACGTGGACTACCACACTCTTCAGTCCGATGTACACGTCATACCTACTCTGCACCATTGCCAGCGCACTTCCTTCCGTCTCCACTTTCTTCACATGTAGACAGGCTTAAGCAAAACTTCCTTGGGATGGGTCAGGCCCATCATTCCCTCTCTCCTTAATAAATCACGCACTCCTCTATCACGCTACTACCGCGGGCTACATCTCACATACACACACAATCCTACCACAAGGCCGGAAATATAACAGCTTGTCTTTTCTAACTTTGTATTACATACTTCCACAATTTCCATTCTACCAACACTTTCTCCTTTACTGCACTACCCACTACATCTCTCTTATTTTGCTTATTACATACAAATTCTTTTTTCACATCACCTGCTCAACACATAAACACCTAAACAATCCAATAATCTACAACACCGCACTTACACACATACAAACAGATTTATTTCCAAATCAATTAGTTCACTCAGTCTTTTCGCAGTTCTTTCCATCTTATTTAACTAACGACTTACACATCAACTATCGATCATTTTACAACCCTCCTCTACACACAGACAAATATATTTCTCTCCATACTCTCCTATTTTACTCCGCTCCTCGAAGTTTTGCACACTTCTTACCTCTTACTCTCTCTCTTCATCCTTGTATTACTTATTCATTAGCTTCTAACTAAACGTAAACGTCAGCCATCAACGATAAACTTTATACACCACCTTCTTATAATTTACTACCTTTCTCAATTTATGATAACAACTTGCTCTGGGCGAAACCCGTTCCCATGCACAATGTGTTACTCCTTATCTAATTAGTATTACCTACTATCCCCGGTGCCTGCTCCTTTTATTAACTCCTTCCTAGTTCTATCAGCCTTTTCCTTGTTACAAACCCTTTTCATAACCTCATCAGTTCTAGAAATACACGTGTCCTAAAAATAGTACAACAATCACATACTTCTCCTCATTCTACTTCCAAGCAATTTGCCCCGGGCGGATCACCATTCCACTGGGCAAGGTGCTCTCCCCACTAACATGCCCAACAGGATACCTTTCCCGCAACTACTCAAGACGGATAACCATTCCTCTGAGCAAGATGCATTCCCTCATTCACCGCACAGCTTACAACCTCCTTTTCTTTATCTGAACAACCCCTTTTATTCCCTCAATTTCTTTAAAAATCTTGCTCTAACCATATTTAATAATTTCGATATATATTTCTCCCACTCTCTACATAACCAAGATGTCATCTTATAATTTTTCCTAACTTCTCCACCTCCTTCTTATTATTTTATTTTTTACCTCCTCCAAAGCTCGGCATTGGTTGAATATATGCAAGTCCGACCGCCCCTCTCCACATAACACACATCTATCCTTATTTTCTCTTACTACCCATCCCCTATTTTTCGGAACTCCTAACAGCCACCAATACAAACCTCTCTTATCCCTTCTGCCCTCAAACTCTGTTTTCGGGTCTGTTATTTCATCTGCAAGTATTAGAGTGTTAAGCTTTTTGCAATATTCTTTGATGGATTTTATGATCAGATCCATGGCAATGTTGAACAGGATTGGTGACAAGGCACTTCCCTTATGGACTCCTCTTTGGTTTCAGATCAATCTGATCTTTCATCCCCTACTTGGATACGTTCAAGCACTTTCGATAGAGCATCTTTGCTATATCAATCAGGAAGTTTGGCACACGTATACCGTGTAGGTATTCCCAGATTTTCTCTCTAGGCACACTGTCGTAGGCCTTCTTGATGTCCTTAAAAACCATCACTAAATTCTTACCGCATTCCCAGTTCTTCTCTATCAGCGTTCTGACGGCAAATACCAGGCCTGTAGTGCTTCCGTTCTTCCTGAACCCGTGTTGCTCCTCCTCCAATAACGGTTAAACTAGGGCCTGTATTCCTGATTCTTCTCCCAAGTATCTCCTCCAGAAGTTCAAGTGAATGAGAAAGTAGAGTGATGCCCCAATAATTTCCGCAGTTCTTCCTATCTCCCTTTTTATACAGGGGAATAATGATACCTTTCATCTAGTCCTCCGGTTTCCTGTTCTCTTTCCAGATTACAGAGAGTACTCATTACAACCAATGTATGCCTTGTACTCCAGCTGCCTTGATCATGTCGGCAGTGAGATCATCAAACCCTGGAGACTTACCATTTCTCATGTTCTCCAGCTCAGACTCCACTTCTAGCCATGTTAGCTGGTGTTGTGCTCCATCACTTGCACTTAAGCTGCAGTTTTCAGTGATATCATTTTGAAGACTTTCTAGATATAATAAAGTATTGAAGTAGTTCTTCGTTTCTTCTCTTCTGTAGTACAGTGAATAATTTCGGAAAAAGAGTAACAGCCATTCTGAGAGTAGGCATAATTGTGTACGAATGGTTGAATGCACCAAGTGACTGAGGAACTGCCTCTGCATGTTTCTCACAAACAAAAATAGAGTCCTTTTAGCTTTCATTTCATGCACGATACCACTCTGATTTGAACTGTATATTGAAGAAGGGATGTAGATTAAAAATTTATCTGTAGCTGCCCTACTTCCATAAAGTTCTTTGCGACATTGTCTGTATCATCTTTTTCTTGCAGATACGCATAGTCTAAAAGTTTGTTGATCTTTCTTGAAGCTACTCAACCAACCAAAATGTTCGCTGAAATTACTTTGTCCCATTGAAATCTCTCTTTAAATTTCCAAGGCCCACAGGAGCATGTATTCACTGCAAACATTCCGCTTCAACCTTCTGGCTGCTGCAAAGCGACAAAAATGTTTTACAAAAAATGTTTTATACATCAATTTCCTGTGTTCAGCGGGACTTACTCACGTAGATTCTAACGTGTTTCTCAAATGTACAGTTGTCGTATTGACGTCACCATATGACAATTTTTGTTAGCAGCAGTTACTGAAGCCGCATTTTACACCCCGCCCTCCTAGTTAACCATAAATTTACAGCTTTCGTCTTGTACTCACGATCTACAGTGTGCTTCACTTTCTTCTGTGGACGGGAAGCATAGCTTGAAATGGTAGATTAATCAGGGGACCGCGGTGTCCGTTCATTGGATTGACGGGAATCAGAGTCGGGGCTCAAACTAAGATCCATAAAACGTCTCGTATTTTGCAATAGTGTGCTGTCTCCTCTTTCAGATGATCCAGATGTAGTGTTGCTGCTCTGACTGTCACTTTCACTATCACTATTTCTCTCCAGACACGACTCCGTGTCCAGTAGTGGTTCGAGACACTTTCCTCTGGCAGGACTGTGCCGCCATCTCTTCTCCCTCCCCAATCGATCCATTTCTCACTGACCAGAACCACGATACTTTTATATTATTGATAATAATAACAATAATAATAAATTTAATAATATTTAATGTTTAATAATATATTTATTATTATTATCATTACTATTATTATCTGTTGACACTGGCTGAATATAAATCTGCTTGCACTTCAACATTAATTAATTAACTTTACTACAATGACATTATTTTATGCTTTTTTTGCTATTGGCTTTAAGTCGCACCGACACAGATAGGTCTCATGGCGACGATGGGATAGGAAAGGCCCAGGAGTTGAAAGGAAGCGGCCGTGGACTTAATTAAGGTACGGCACCAGCATTTGCCTGGTGTGAAAATGGGAAACCACCGAAGCCATCTTCAGGGCTGTCAACAGTGGGATTCGAACCCACACACACTTGCTAACTCCAGGGACCTACTGAGGGCTCTGCCAGACAGACCATATACCCGCCTGCACTCTTCTTTCCCCTGAAAAGCCCATATTGTCCTTCCAGGCTCCTCGCGTACTCCGCACACTTGCTAACTCCAGGGACCTAGTGCGGGCTCTGCCGGACAGACCATATAACCACCTGCACTCTTCCTTACCCTGACAAGCCCATATTTTCCCTCCAGGCTCCTCCCGCACCCCGCACACTTGGTAACTCCAGGGACCTACTGAGGGCCCTGACGGACAGACCATGTACACACCTGCGCTCTTCCTACCCTGACAAGCCCATATTTTTCCTCCAGGCTCCTCCCGCACCCCGCACACTTGCTAAGTCTAGGGAACTACTGAGGGCTCTCCTGCGACAGTCCGAGCGCCTTAAGACTAAAGAGAAAACATCGTGCTTGCTGGACAGCAACCTTTGCCATTTCGTTGAAAATAGAAAAGCGAAATGTTTACAGCCGAAATAATAAAGATAGTATTGTATAACTAAATAGCACATCACATAAGTTCGACTTCGCTTCATTTGTCCGTCCCCTTACGTAATAAATTACAGAGTGAAATAACGTTAAATATTTTTGGAAAGGCGGCGTGGCGGCGCCCAAAATCCCTACATGCGCGAACCGCCACTGCCCGTGTCAATGCTGGCACCCATGTGATGATTTTCAATTAGTTCGATCATATGTGGACCCATCTCCCTTTCTTCCGTAGAAATTTAGCGGGAAAAGGGAAAACATTTTCACGGAAATAACTTAATGCGTTCACTAGAACAGCGGTTTCTAATAAGTAAGAGCTCGAGGACCACATTGGAAAAACCTGGCATGATCGCAAGCCGCACTTTCGTAAAATTCCGCAAATAGAACAGAGATACTGGTAAGAAATAATATGCATAGTTCAATTGAAATGAAGGTTTAATAATTTTAATTGCTTAAAACACTATCTTATAATTGCATAAAAGAGTGAAATTAAAAATAAACAAATACTAATATACCCGGGGCAATTGAATTAGGAAGAAAAGCACCGAACAGTGTCAGTTCCTTTGAATTAATATTCGACAAATGACAAAAAGGGAAAAAATACCTAAAAACAAATTGAAATTAATAATGTAGTTAAAACAAAATTTAAATTAGAACAATTTAATGGGATCAGTGTGAAGGGAGCATTGATGTACAGTTGTAAGAGCCTAAAATCCCAGCACTCTACTTCCAAGATACTTCCAAAGTGCAGCGCTGTGTACCAGCCAGTACTAGCAATGAGAGAAGAATGAAGATTTGAAGCCGATTCTTACACCAATCGCAGTTAAAGTATTTCTTGGTATCCATTGCATGCTACGTTGCATAAAATGTACACAGTGAGAATGGAGAAGAATGAAAGCTGAATTCCATGTATTCCTCAGCGGGCCGAAATGAAGAAGGAAAAGAAAGAAAAGTAAAGAATAAATAACCTTTACTAATTATATTGTCGCAGATATAAAGTTATCGCGCTGTGCATCTGTTGCGAATATCGTGTCAAGCGCACTCATATAGATAACTCGTGCTAATCATGCTTGGTGGTTATCTTTTAATAGGATGCAAAACTTATCCACCATCCTCTAATCTTTCTGTCTGTCAGTTTTTCAGCCAGGAGGCTGATTAGATTAGATCAAAGGTTCCCAGCCATAAAGAAACCGCAATACCCTATGGTGACGCTATAATGAGGGGTACAAGACTTGGTGAAGAGAGAGATAGTTTGCCGTTGGTTTCCTCACTGGGTCAAAAATTGCCATTGCAACATGACTGAACCTATGATTTACGCCGTTTATAACATACAGTCGCACTATTAGTGCTCTGGATGTCATTGTTCAGCACCACCTATACCTCAGCAGTTAGGGGCTCTTGGCTGAGTCATGGAATTGCTTCCACTTACTTTCCTCACTTCCATTTATCCTACCACACTTTCCTTGGTCAACACTTGTTCTTTTATGACCCCGACGGTATTACGCGTTGACCCTTAGGGTGTCTTTTACTTCACGCCCTTCGTGGTGGTGGCTATATTTCTTTTGGCTTTGATTAAAGAGACAGGGGAAACAATACTGCATCTATCGAGAAATAGTAACAGGTGGTTTAATCTTGCGTGCAGTTGTACTGTCGTGATAAGTTTAAAACACAACAATGCCCGTCGCTCTAAAGCTGCTTTTATTATTCAGGCGCTCGTGGTAATAAAGTATCTTCTTGTGTTGTGTTTTCATATTGCTTTATTTTTACACTGAAGCCACCTAAATCGAGTAGCGAAAACTGGAGATATGCTCAAAGACGAAAATAGAAAGAGTCATTGAACAATCAATTACAAAATTAGAAAAAAGTAAATTATCTCCTTTCAGAAATAACAGATGAATACCGCGATACTGGTAACCTATTTTCCAGTAAATCCACTCTTTCTACAAGAACAATAATGCTAGCCCGACAGATAGTAATATTGTGAGTGTTAATGAAAGTGAAGAAAGTTCTACACGGAACTAGTAAGCACAGCACATAATTTAGTTTTAGTTTGAAATGACGCCGTTACAAGTACGTCAGATATTAAGCCGTATTGATATGCCAAGTTAAAAATACTTAACCACTTCTTCAGTCAAAGCGGTAGTAGAAAATGTGTCCCTCTGCTCATTGGCTTATTTTATCACTAAAACAATACTTGCTCTACTTGTCGGGCGTCAATGTATATTATACTTATACTATACAAGTACATCAGATATTAAGCCGTATTGATATGCCAAGTTAAAATACTTAACCACTTCTTCAGTCAAAGAGGTAGTAGAAAATGTGTCCCTCTGCTCATTGGCTTATTTTCTCATTAAAACAATATTTGCCCTACTTGTTGGGCATCAATGTATGTTATACTTAATCATAGCTCTAAAACATTGTTATTTAGATAACATGAAAACTGTACCCGAAATAGTGGTGGAATCTTTGAATGTCAATGGTCGCAACGAAGCAGGTGGTATTTAAAACAGATGGAAAATACGTATTTACTTTTAACGTTGTCTTGCATTCTGAAAACACTGAAATATGTTTACTTTAAATCCATCTTAATGTCCCACAAGCTTCAAAGCAGCTTGAAACGGCTGCTAGTTTTCTAACCGATTATAGTAATAATTTTCAAAGAGCATTTTATCCAGTAGTCCTTTTTTCGAAATAATATAGACCACCATGGCACTACAGCCCTTGAAGGGCCTTGGCCTAACAAGGGACCGGTGCTCAGCCCTAAGGGCTGCAGATTACGAGGTGTCGTGTGGTCAGCACGATGAATCCTCTCGGCCGTCATTCTTGGCGAAATAAAATGGAGAGGATACAAAATTTCAAAACAAGAGAATCCTGTATGATGGAGATTTGGTACGCCTTTTACTAACTGAAAAGTGCATTTTAGCAACAAATATTCCAGATAGGATGGTTGTACCACACTCATTTATTTCTCACACTACCTGTGACAGTTGCTCCACTTGAAAGATCTTCTTCCAAATTAAAGTTGAAAAACATATTTACGCGCTTGTGGGAATAAAGTAAAGTACCTTCTTGTGGTTTTACATTGCTTTATTTTTACAACGAAGCCACCTAAATCGAGTAGTGAACACAGGAGTTATGGTCAAAGACGAAAACAGAAAGAGCAATTGAACAATCAATTACAAAATTAGAATAAGTAAATTCTCTCCTTTCGAAAACAACAGGTGAAGACCGCGATACTGGTAACCTATTTTTCAGTAAATCCACTCTTTCTACAAGAACAATCTGCCAATAATTCACCACGAAACTGACTGCATATCAAATTCGGTTGCAACTATCAATTATAACATTAAAATAAGGGAAATGTCAACTGTTTAATGTACATGCTTCTAAAGCAACAGTTTGAGTTACGATAACGGTCTTCTAAGTTTTCGAACAGGTCCGAGACTTCGATTTCACGAGTACATTACATCTCTCGCTAAAGATAATTTCGTGTGGCTATTTCTAGCCGAGTGCAGCCCTTGTAAGGCAGACCCTCCGATGAGGGTGGGCGGCATCTGCCATGTGTAGGTAACTGCGTGTTATTGTGGTGGAGGATAGTGTTATATGTGGTATGTAAGTTGCAGGGATGTTGCAGATAGCACAAACGCCCAGCCTCCGAGCCATTGGAATTAACCAATGAAGGTTAAAATCCCCGACCCGGCCTGGAATCGAACCCGGGACCCTCTGAACCGAAGGCCAGTACGCTGACGTTCAGCCAACGAGTCGGCCTATATTTCTCGCTAAGTGAAATGTTTACATTCCCGATCTCATACAGCTGAACACTATAGCACAGAACAACACTTAAGAGGAAACATTCTAGTCGAAAACTACAAAATCAAGGGAAAAAATACACTCTGTTAACCAACAATCTGCAACACAATGAATATTGAATTTTCACGACCGCATTGTATTCAAAATCTACTTTCAACCTATTACTTCGTGTATTGCGTAGGTAATTTAAAGTCGATTTCGATTAATCTGGAATAGGTTTGAGCAGGACGAATAGAGATATATAGTACGACGACTTGTGCTGGTTGGTATGTTACTTCACTTAAATCGGAATTTATCATTTAAATAAATTATTTAAAACCGTGTATTCATTATTGTGATGTTTTAGGACTCTGCATTCTGTTTACTGACCGATGACTGCGTTTGTGTGCGCTCTGTGTTTCGTGTAAATTAAGATATAGTGTTCCTTGTTTTTAAGTACCGGTATTCTGTGAAGGAAAGTAATGACTCAAGGACATTATTTCAGAAATTGGCTCGTCAGTATCTTAACTAATATTTCAAACATGTATATGTCTAGTTGAGCTAAGCGATCTGCCAGTAATTCACCACGAAACTGACTGCATATCAAATTCGGTTGCAATTATCAATTATAAACTTAAAACAAGGGAAATGTCAACTGTTTATTGTACATGCTACACAATATATTGTAACAAAGACATTACATCTCTACATGCTGTTACATGATTGTCAGAAATGCGTATGCTATACACATGCAATTTCTACATAGGTACTTAAATTAAATGTTGAGACGCCTAGCTTAATGAATTTTACGAGCACTTCACCCACGCAGTCAGTTAACTGGATAACTTAGACATTTTCCGGGTATTTTTGCGGTCGTATAAGCTTGCATGTCTTTCTTTACTTTTATTCGGAAATAGAATCGGCATTTTATATAAAGGAAAATTAAAATGCAGATCACAGATACGACATTTATCACTCGTAGGCAGATCTGTCACGGTATAGCCTTCGACCACTTGGAGAACAGAGTCCGATCTTTAGGGGGTGAAAAATAACGTGTTTTATTAGACTGTTTATCGTAAACCAACTTGCAACCCGTGACACAGCAAGTTATAGGCTTATTCACATGCAGTAGTAATTTGAAGCATATGCCGAAGTATACTCCCACTACTCAAATACGTAATATTTTTCACTTTTCAGATCACAAAAATTAACGCCAGATATTTTGCGCGTTTACAGCTACCAAAAAATACCAGAAACTGTTTATACACTTTCGCTTTAAGCAGACAAAAAGCTCGTCTACTTGCCTTTACATCAACAGCAGCGCTATAGATGGCAGAGAACATAAACAACGTGTCTGTTAACATGTGATTTAGAGGGAGCCGTCACCTTCGAGCTTACAAATAGATAGAGAGGCCGCTGCCAGCAAAACACGGCGCCAAGGTACAAGTCAGCTGATCAGCTGATGTTGGGCAACTATCGTAATTTGCGCAAGCCATCGGCGTAGGCGGGGAGATCTCACGGATTCATTGCCGACAAAGCAGGGTTTTTCTATACAATTTTAATATACAGTATTAAAAACATAAAACAAACATGTATTCTCGTTGATGTGATAAGTGAAGTACACCAGTCTGAAGGAATATATCAAAAATGGTCATATCTTGCTCTGCTTACAATTGCAGTCAGAGATTTTAAAAGGGGAGTAAGATATCTTTTCACAGGCAAATAAAAACATCTGTAAAGGAAAAGATACTGTCTTGATTTCATACAGTATCTAGGCTGCCAGTGAAAACGAGTATAAGTCAGGAAATGACTTGTACTCTTCTCCCATAGATAGATACTAACATGTTACTTGTACCGCTGGGATCAAATGAAATATTAGGCCTTCGTATAGTTTAGTTCTGACTTATACTACATCGTGGACCTATCTTACTATCAACATGTTTTGACATGCTCCTTTTTCCTGATAGCCTAAAGTTTTTTCTGGACCTCACGGCACAGCCGTAAATCGCGCACCATGACTATGCGGCCGAGCCGGATGTCCGGAGATAGAAAGTTCGAATCCTGGTGCTGACACTGGTCATCCTTAGAGTAGTGGTTTTCTCCGAGTTTTCCCATACACCTTCCAGGAAAATTCTGGGATGGTACATTGTTTGAGGCCCCCCGTACCCGAATCTTAGACCTTAAAAACTACTTACACACACTAGATTATCAGACAAATTCAACAAACACCTAAGTATACGGGGATGATGGCTACTATGTCCCAAGCCACTGAAATGAATTAACATCATTTATTTAATGTAAGATGTAAATGTTGGGTGAGGGGGAATGACAATGGGTTATTGTGGGATACATTGCTGGTTATCACCCTCTAAGCATAACTTATTACGTTATTCACTTATTTCACTTTCCCTTCAGACCCCGAATTGCTTAAGAAATGGGTCATGAATATGAAGAGAGAGGGTTTTCAGCCATCAAAATTTAGTAAACATTGTTCAAAGAATTTTGAACGTAGCTGCTTCGACAAAGAGAAGTTTGGCCATCCATTCCTTCTGAATGATCAGATCTGACTTTTTGAGGATTTCCGGAATAGCTGAACACAAAATCCAGGCATCGTAAGCCACCTAAAATTCAAAACACCCCTTGCACTTCATTTTCACTTCCAGTAACTGAAAGTAATGATAATTCAACTGAGCAGCAAACTCCATCCACCGAAAACATTCCGAGCGCTAGCTCTAATATTCCAGACAAGTCTAAAAAAGGAAAGCAGTACATTGGTGATTTTGAAGAAAGTTACATAAATTCCCCCCAAAAGGCAAAGAGATGTCTCCTCAATGCACGCAGCACAATTTGTTCTCAAAGGAAAAGACTGAAAAACCTACTGAAACAAAATACAAGAATTAAGAAAAAACATTAAATTCATTGAAGGCTCATTTACAGAAAGAACTAATGATAAATGAAAGTGCCAAGGGCACCCATGCACGGGGGACAGGGGGGCCGCGGCCCTCCTAGCTCTCAGGGAAAGGCAATAATCTAATGTAGTCAGGTGTTTTTCTTTCAATAAAATGATTTAAAAGTCGGTATTACGTAGAAGAGGTAGTAACGCCCCCCACTAACAGGCAGGAGATACCGTGGGTAATATTCTACCGCGGAATACAAAGTATTAAAAATACTACATACCCCCAGGTCTGCCTCCCCCCCCCCCCTACAAACTGTCATATGGGCGCCCATGGAAAGTGCTATAGCAATGTTAAAGGTCAGTAAAACTCGTTTTTATACTCACTACATTTGTTGGCTCAAGAGAAATTTATAATCTTAAAAAAGCTTGCTTGAGTATTGTCCTATTGACGTCAGAAAAGTTGGATGGCGCAGCCACGCGGTAGAATGTTGAAGCTGCAATATAGTGACTGGTGAGCTTTATTTACATGGCGAAGCATTGACGTCGTGATGGAAACAGAAAGAAAACTGTCAAATTTGAGGTGGTACTGCTCTGTATACGGTTGCAAATCGTATAAAACGGATGCGAAATCTCTTCACTACTTTCCTGTACAAAAAGTTCAGAGAGAAAGATGGGCTTCCGCGCTGTCAATTGGAAAACGCGTTACGCGATACATGACAGTGTGCAGTCTGCACTCGTGAAGACGACTTCTTTCCGCAGCGTAGGTACCGGTACTGTTTATTGTACTCATTGATAGTTATTGTCTCTAATTTGTATTCACAAAGATTTAGCTACATCAAAAATACTGATAAACTTGTAGCCTAATACTTCTGTGCCGCACATAGAATGTAGCCCGCTCTTTGTAAACTTCTTCATATGTGTAACAGCAGACAGTAAATTTACTATCTACGTGTGAGTAATATCTTTAACTGGTAGTAATTAAGCACTGCATTTAAATTGTCTATAAAATACTTCTTTCAATGAAAGAAAATACGTAGTATTTTGCCATCATAAATTAGCTTTTTTGCTATTTGTTTTACGTCACACCGACACAGATAGGTCTTATGGCGACGATGGGACAGGAAAGGTCTAGGAATGGGAAGGAAGCGGCCGTGGCCTTAATTAAGATACAGCCCCAGCATTTGGGAAACCACGGAAAACCATCTTCAGGGCTGCCGACAGTGGGGTTCGAACCCACTATCTCCCGGATGCGAGCTCACAGCTGCACACTCCTAACCGCACGGCCAACTCGCCCGGTCATCATAAATTAGAAGCCATAACCTAATTATTTGGTAGAATTGGACAAACCAAGTATTCTTCAACCCCAAACAGCTGTGACTGTAGAGGTTATAGTATTCTTTAATTATAATTTTCAAACATTGCTCTGCATATTCTATAGGTAGTTATAATTTTTATACTTATTATTGTCGGTTCTAAGTTCTAACATTTGTGCTGATGGTAAAAATGGAAGAATATTAAGATTAGGATGTGGGCTGTTCCAACACAAGCCTGTATAAAGCCTAGGATTTATTTGCTTTACAACATTTACTTAGTAGAATTATTATTTCATTTCTTCCCCAAGATTACAGTTTACAAGACAGGTAACTCCCCGTCACCTGGCTAAGGCTTTGGCATGGACCAAATCAACAAGAAATTACTCCATAACCTCTAATAGTAGAAAATTACAGTAGCTTAACTGTTAAGGTGCATTTGCGTGTCAACGGTAATATTTCTCTGACAAACCCGCTTTACATGTACAGTTGCACTTCACATTTTCACTCCCTTTGTTCAAAACAACATTAACTTTGTGGGGTTTTGAATCGATGTGGGATGATTGTAAACACAACGCTACAACACCAGTTTCATCTTCTGTTTCAAACTTTTTACCTACACATATCAAGTAATTACGCTTGAATATTTCTTCCCCTTCCACTAATGGACGCGTGAAATCTCCGACAACTCTCAACAGTTGCGCATACGACACCAAAGACATTTCGAACACTTAATAAATCCTACAGACGCACACCCGATCACTGTCGTGTTTATTTCCCGTCACTATCTCGCCGCCATATTGGAAACAGCTGACCGTAGACTCCTCCCCCGTTTCGGACATCATGACTAGGTTCATTTTGTGTTAGGAACTTTTCGTAGTCATGCATAAGTTACTTATTTATTCTTACTTGCAATCATTTTTACCTTCTCAGGTCCTGCTGAAGAACTGCTTCAGAAAATGTTGGGGAACAAACAGAAACAGTATTCTGAAGAGTTGCCATGATTTGCCCTTACATTGCACCTCTATTCCAATAAGGCTTACGACTATGTAAGAAAGGTGTTCAATGAATGCTTCCCTCATCCATTTCTTAGAAAATAGTACCAACATGTTGATGGCTATCCTGGCTTCACAAAAGAAGCTCTAACAGCTCTAAAGCTTAAAGTGGAAGAGGATAATGCCTCAGGGAAACCTGTCCTTTGTAGCCTCTTCATTGATGAAATGTCCATCAGGAACAAGATAGAATGGGATGGAAAGACCACATGTGTTTATGTGGATATCGGGACTGATGTTGATGATGATTCACTCCCAGAAACAAAGGAGGCCTTTGTGTTTCTAGTAAACGCCATGAATGACCATTGGAAGGTTTCCATAACTTATTTTTAATTGATAGTTTGTCAGGAGAAGATAAGGCAAATTTAGTAACAACTGCTCTGACCATATTGCATGGCACTGGTATTCATGTAGTCAGTTTAACGTTTGATGGGGCAGCCAGAAACTTGTCAATGGTAAAATTTCTGGGCCCGGATATTCACCAAGCCAGTCAGAAAACTTTATTTGAGCACCCAGTGACAAAAGAGCCAGTGTTTATTTCTCTAGATGTGTGCCACATGCTGAATTTGGTGAGGAATTATTTGGCTTCTTTGGGCACGATTTTTAACAGTGAAGGTAATGCCATAAAATGGACACACGTAGAAAAACTTGTGGAAATACAACTAGAAGAGGGATTAACGCTTGCTAGTAAGATTCGTAAGCACCATATTAATTGGGAATCGGAAAAGATGAAAGTCAAATTAGCAGCCCAACTTTGAGTAACAGACTGTGAACCTACAGATGAATTTGTAGAAAATTTTGCTAGCATATTTGACATTTCGAGCAGCAGGAATGCATTACAAAAGGGATTTAAGTGTGCATTCTCTCCTAAAACAGAGGTTTTTATAAAAGATTTCCTTAGCAAGGCAGAATCATACGTCATGCGGCTATCAACACTGGACTTCTTGGATTTTTAATGTGCATAAGAAGTTGCCTTGGTCTCTATAAGTATTTAGTTCTCAGTGAGTAACCTAAACTGAAATACTTGTTACTGTCAAATTCAGTCAGGACCACTCGGAGGTATTGTTCTCTGCCATTAGGAGGAGATGAGGTGATAATAACCCTACTGCTGCTCAGTATAAAGCTGCGTACAAAAGATTGCTCGTTCGCCATGAGGTAAAAGGAGCAGATTCAAGCAACTGCATTGCCTTGGACCAAATTAATTTATTAAGTGTATCTAGCTCCGAGCCCAGATCAGATTTACAGTATCATGCAATTCTCGCAGTATCACCGGTTAGTTTGCAGAAATCCCACCCATTTCAGATACTGATCATGACTACTGTCAGGGCCGGAACTAGGAGATTTGTCAGGCGGACAAAGGTCAGTTTGCAACCCCCATCCCCCGATCCCACTCTTCCCTCCCCTACCACTAAAATATAACACCACCGAGCTCGATAGCTGCAGTCGCTTAAGTGAGGCCAGTATCCAGTATTCGGGAGATAGTAGGTTCGAACCCCACTCTCGGCAGCATTGAAGATGGTTTTCCGTGGTTTCCCATTTTCACAACAGGCAAATGCTGGGGCTGTACCTTAATTAAGGCCACGGCCGCTTCCTTCCCACTCTTAGCCCCTTCCTGTCCCATCGTCGCCATAAGACCTATCTGTATCGGTGCGACGTAAAGCAACTAGCCAAATATAATACCTCCGTAAGCTACTTTTTAGATGCTGCAGTTAAAATTATACACCATATGTATACTAATAGGCAGTTTTATTTATGAAAAACATTTATATTAATACACTTATACATATTAATACATACATACAATATACTTATATTAATACACTTATACATGACTAATACAAATAATTTGTTTGTAGTGTACTCTAACTCAATTGTAACTACGAAAACATTTCTTATGTATTGTACCTCAAAACTGAATTCTTCGAGTCTTCTTATCTGAAAATGTACTGATGATGTCGTCAAAGTTGATAAGGGATGCTTGTTTGTGTTCAATTGATATTATACTTAGATTATAGAGTCTCTCATGTCCCATTGTACTTCTCATGTAGTTTTTTATGATTTTGAGTTTGCTAAAACTTCGTTCTCCAGATGACACTGTAACTGGCAACGTGAGAAACATTTTCAGTGCATTAGTAATGTTAGGGTAGCCTTCCTCTAGTTTACTTTTATAAATAAATAAAGACTTAACATTTCTCTTGATGTGGCTTCCTTTAAATTTTCGTCAACTGATAAAGCGTCGTGCTTGAAACTTTATATTTCAAATTAAAATTCTTCAATGTTGAGATCAGCAGTGTAGATATTTGCCAATTCTTCTGCTTTCATTTTTAGATCTTTTGTTTGCATTTATTTAATTCGAACTCCATTCAAAAATCCAAACTTTCGGTTTATGTTGTCCAAAGCCTTAAACCTGTCACAGAGTTCCGTGATCATCTGGTCAATAACCTCTAAAATAGCTTCTTGGTACATATTCTCAGTACTTGTCGATGCTTCATCGCCACACAGCTCATCAGACATTTTTCTTTTTTTCTTTGTCGTTTCCCTGATAACTCAGATGGTAGATCACTCATGCTTGATAAGAATTTACCCTCAGTAATGGCCTCAGATGGAGCAAACTCTCTGCAAGACTTCAAGAGCGTTAAAAGACCTTGAAGCTTCCGGGCAGTCAAATCTACTGTTACATCTTACAGTCTTCTTTAGTTCCTCGGAATGGACTCCCTTGCTATGCTAGGAATAGAATAGCATCGATAATGCAGCTCAATACTGCTTTCGAGTGAGACTCTTCTTGATGGATCTGGTTTTGGAGTTTTGCATCAATACCTTCCTTTCCTAAGCAAGATTCCAAAGCTTTCCACGAACAAAAGCAAAGTTTGTGGTTGGATGAATTTTCATGTTCAGGCAATTTTTCACTGAGTTTCCTCCAATTAGTATGTTCTTTTTCTTTAGCTAAGGAAGTCACTTGATTTGATGCTAAGTGTGAAAACAGCCTGCAGGGAACACAATACAGAACTTTCTTACTTTCACTATAGCCTAACCAGGACCTCTTTACTTTTTCTCCATTTTTGAGAAATTTATGAAACCAATCCTTGCTTAAGTTACGCCATTCTCTGCTGCTATTACTTAAATTTGGCTCTTTTACATCTTTTACATGCCGACATCGTATGGCATGTAGTGTCGAATGGACTTTCTTTGCCCTTCAAAAATCTGACTACCTCTGCCGGGGTTGAGCCCGCTACCTTGGGATCCGGAGGTCGACACTCTACCACTGATCCACAGGGGCAGCATGCATGATAGTGGCTTATAACCTAGATGTTACGGCCTGTAAAACAATGACTATCATTATGCATAACTGTTCATCTCTAAACTAAATGTGAAAGTCTGAATAAGTGTGATAATGATGATAGCCGTTTTTAACGAAAGAACCTTGAGGTTATCAGCTGCATTAGGTATTGGTAATTTCAAGGTTTCTTTGTAATTATTATAGGTGCAATTGGAACGACTGCGTTATTATCGGTCACGTTTCTTGATGTATAAGGCTCAACCAGCATAAACTAGGCATTATTAGAAATGCAGGTTATTGGTGTGTTTTGTTGAGCTTATTATTTGCAGCACTTTGAAAATATTTTAATAATAACTATTTGAGACGTATATTACGTAGAAAAATATAACTTGTGAAATTAGAAGACAAGTAAATAAAGTAGGTTAACAACGTCAAGCCTATTCACGTTACCGTATCGCTTAACTGATACCATAAACACGTCAGAATATCACACATATACTGTATAATGATATTTAACATAGAAGAAGTATAGAAGGTCTATTTGTATGCTCGAAGTATTCTTAATCCTATACTATGGTGGTACATGTGTAAACTTGTTAATTATGTATATACGGTATATAAACTATCTTCGCTACGGGATTCTCAGAATGATTGACTTTGTGGTTTTGCTAACTGAAGTCAACATAGGTAATTACAAAAATGTCAGTACGAATGTAGCGATTAAAAGCAATGTTATTATAAAATACTCGATGAAATGAAAATCTGCACATTTTTTAACTTTTAACGAATAGTACTACGGTGCCAGTCTAACAGTCCGAAGTTCCAGAGCTGGAATGACCAGATCGCAGACAGCCGTGAACACTCCTCTGTCATTATTCCATTAAATAGGGATTCACACTGTTCATTCCAATTAGTGCCTCAGATTAGGGATTGAATAGCTCGAATGCTATGATGAACCAGTATGTTACGTACCAGTAGTATCAGAAAATTTATGAACCAAAGGAATGGCATGCTAAAGGAGAAAGTTATCTAACTCCCCAGCTACTTCCCGACAATATTCAGGCAGGCTGTTACCACAGTACGACTGGGCGAATTGGCCGTGTGGTTAAGGTCGCGCAGCTGTGAGTTTGCATCCGGGAGATAGTAGATTAGAAACCCACTGTCGGCATCCCCGAAGATGGTATTCCGTGATTTCCCATCTGCACACCAGGAAAAAGCTGGGGCTGTACCTTAATTAAGGCCAAGGCCGCTTCCTTCACACTCCTAGCACTTTGCTATCCCATCGTCGCCATAAGACCTATCTGTTTCGGTTCGACGTAAAGAAAATAAAAAATACTCTGCACGCAGCAGAAATCCTATCTATCGGAAATGAGTGGCAACAGAAGACACAAAGCACATCACAACAAATAATGGTCAATGTAATGTTGTTGTTGATCAATTTTATGAGCTTTCTATATTGTAGCCCTTCACTTTTAGTTTTCTTTCGATTCTGCGATATTAGGACGTCTTATAAAATTATTTATAGCGTAGACTTTAGTTCCTTATTCTCCGACATTACATACCAATTTTCATTAAATCCTGTTTACCTATTTTCTCGTAACTTGGCGCTGGTAGGTAAGGACTTAATAACAAAAATCCAAATTCATGAATATCATTGTGACCATAGCCGGTACGGTAACAATGCATAAGACATAAATGATCGGAAATTTAATACTAAGTTATATAACTTTAGTTATGTAGTATTTATCGATACGACCACTAATAACATAAATATTTGAGAATTAAATTGTAGGCCTTCCCCTAAACTACAATTTCACTCAACGTGAATAAAATTATTAACAGTCTAGATTATGGCGACTTATTCTCTGACTTTGCATACCGATTTTCGTTAAGATACGATCACTAATAAGTCATTATTATCATTATAAATATTATTAATGTTCACAGTACTGTGACCTATCAAATTTTCCTGTGGTTCATTTCAAATTGCTCTCCAGAGGTAATTAGGATAAATAAAGTGGCAGACGAGGGTCAACCTCGCTTCCCATGATGAAAATTATTGTAATGGCCGTCATACCTAGTCTTGCCTTACCTAGTAAGTAGAAATGTGTACATCATTACTTCAACCCAGTCTAAAAGACTTTCACACACGTGTAACGATTGTCGTTTGTTTACACGCTCGCGCTTCGAGCATAGAAATAGATAGAGAGGGCGCTCCGTATGTTTCTACCGGCCAAGCGTGGCACCAACATCAAGCTCTGAGCGATCAGCTGATGTAGGGCAAAACAAGGCGGTCTTCCATGAGAACAGCATTGCGGAGTGTTTTTAAATCCTGATTTAAGCGTGCTCCTTATGATTAATTTATTTAAACTATCGAAGATGGTGATAAATGCAATTCCCTAGGAATATTTCTGTTCCTTTTTGTATGAAAAATGTTAAGTATCATTTTATATGTGTGATATTCTGATGTGTTTATGTATCAGTTAAGCGGTGCGGTGACGTGAATAGGTCTCACACGTTGTTAACTTATTTTAGTTCTCCTAATTTCACAAGTTTAATTTTTCTCCGTAATATTCGTCTGAAATAGTTATTTTTAAAATATTTTCACAGTGCTGTAAATAATAAATTCAACAAAACCTGTCAATAACCTGCATTTCTAATAATGCCGATTTTATGCTGGTTAAGCCTTATAAATCAAGAAACGTGACCGATAATAACGCAATCGTCCCCACTACACCTATAATAATTACGGCCAAAGAAAGTTTGAATTTACCAATACTTAATGCAGGTGATAACCTCAAGGTTCTGTTATTAAAGAACAGCTGTCACCATCATCACACATATTCACAGACCTTCAAATTTAGTTTACAGATGTACATTTAGGCATGATGATAGCTATTATTTTACAGGGCCTAACATCTAGGTTATCAGCTGCTATCATGCATGAACGCACAAAGAACAACCTACCATCTAGGTTAGCAGCCACTATCAGATATAAGTACACACACATCAAAAGTTGTTCAACTATTCTAAATACTCAGGCTATATCAAACTATAACTGAGTTAGTTAAGCCTAATGAGATGTAACATTCACAAAAGCATCCTTAAAAATGTACAATAACATAATTTACAATATGATGAAAGACAGGAAGCCATGTAGGCTACAACTCACCAAAACAGCTGTAGCCAGTTAATATACAAATGTATGATAGAACACAGGAAACAAATATTTACATGTAAGTTATTCACCATTCTTCTCCAGCTTGAAGATCAGGAATGTTTTGAAAACCAGAGAACTGTATGTCTTCACAATACTGTCCTAAATCACTGATGATTGAACAATATGTACTTGTTCAATACACTTCTTACTTTCTTTCTGTCTCTTTCCTCATCTACCTTAGCACATTCATGTCGCATTCTAGAATTGCCATAACACTTCACAGTTAACCAAGTCCATTTCATGGCTCTGCGATGGTTCTTGCTCAAGTAAATGGTCCTCCATACAATAAAACAAGGTTCCATTCACTGACCTCAACAAACTTCTTTGCTCCTTAGTACATTGATATTTCTGAGTGCACTTTCAGTCAACGTACACAACACTATCACATCTTAGGAGGGCACGATTAATCCCTCATCTCCAGAGTACATCTTCTCTTTGATTAAAGTGTAGTCTGTGTAGTTCTCTCTGGCACTCCTCAGAGCACTCAAGCATACTGCACATTTGATAAGGCATTCCACCTTCCTCACCACAAATCCAGCAATATATGTCTCAACATCACTCACAAATGGGGACAAACCAGGCTTTTTCTATGCAATTTTAATGTGTTACAAACATAAAAAACACATATTTTCGTTTATGTGATAAGTTACTTGAATCTGCTCCTTTTACCTCATGTTGAACCAGTAATCTTTTGTATGCAGCTTTAAACTGAGCAGCAGTAGGGTTATTGTTATTATCACCACCTCTCCTAATGACAGAGAACAATACGGTACCTCCAAGTAGTCCTGACATAATTTGTACAATAACAAGTATTTCAGTTTATGCTGCTCACTGAGTAGGCCTACTAAATACTTATAGAGGCCAAGGCAACTTCTTATGCACACCAAAAATCCAAGAAATCCAATCTTCTTTCTTGAGTGGAGAACAGAAGAGTCTAATGAACTTGATGTTAATAGCTGCATGATTATGATTCTGCCTTGCTGAGGAAATCCTTTATAAAAACCTCTGTTGTGGGAGAGAATGTGCACTTATATCCCTTTTGTTCAAACTGTCAAATATGTTATTAAAAATTTCTACAAATTCAGCTGTAGCTTCACAATCTTTAAATAAATCATACCCTGAATTTTTCAAACACCTGAGTGCCTGAGCCACACTGTTACTCAAAGTTGGGGCTGCTAATCTTACTTTCACCTTTTCCGATTCCCAATTAATATGGCACTTATGAATCTTAGTAGCAAGCGTTAATCCCTCTTCTAGTTGTATGTCTACTAGTTTTCCTACATATGTCCATAATATGGCACTACCTTCACTGTTAAAAATTGTGCCCAAAGAAGCCAAAGAATTTCTCACCAATTTCAGCATGTGGCACACATCTAGAAAAATAAACACTGGCTCTTTCATCACTGGGTGCTCAAATGAGGTTTTCTCATTGGCTTGGTGAATATCCAGGCCCAGAAATTTTACCATTTACAAGTTGCTGGCTGCCCCATCAAACTTTAAACTGACTACATGAACACCAGTGTCATGCAATATGGTCAGAGCAGTGGTTAATAAATTTGCCTTATCTTCTCCTGACAAGCTATCAATTAAAAAATAAGCTATGGGAACCTTCCAATGGCCATTGATGGCATTTACCAGAAACACAAGGGCCTCCTTTGCTTCTGGGAGTGAACCATCATCAACATCAGCCCCATGTCCACATAACCACATGTGGCCTTTCCATCCCATTCTATCTTTTCCTGATGGACATTTCATCAGTGATAAGGCTACAAAGGACAGGTTTACCTGTGGCATTACCTTCTTCCACTTTAAACTTTAGAGCTTCTTTTTTACCGAGCTCGATAGCTGCAGTCACTTAAGTGCGGCCAGTATCCAATATTCGGGAGATAGTGGGTTCGAACCCCACTGTCAGCAGCCCTGAAGATGGTTTTCCGTGGTTTCCCATTTTCATACCAGGCAAGATGAAGTGCAAGGGCTGTTTCGACTTTTAGGTGGCTTACGATGCCAGGAATATTTGTTCAGGTGTCTTGGAAATTCAAAAACAGTCGGAACTGATCCTTTCAGAGGAACTGGATGGCTAAACCTCTCTTTGTCGAAGCAGTTCGGTTCAAAATGTTTTGAACAAAGTTTACTAAATATTGATGGCTGAAAACCCTCTCTTTTCATATTTATGGCCCATTTCTTCAGCAATTCGGGATCCGAAGGGAAACTTAAATAAGTGAATAACATAATCAGTTATGTTTAGAGGGTGATATCCACCAATTGATCCCACAATAACCCATTGTTAACCCCCTCCTCCAACATTTATATCTTACATTAAATAAATTATGATGTTACTTCATTTGAGTGGCTTGGGACATATTGACCATCATCCCCTTATGCTCAGGTGTTTGTTGAATTTGTCTGGTAACCTTGTGTATGTAACTAGTTTTTAAGGTCTAGGATTCAAGTAGGGGAGGGGGTTGCTTTAAACAAGGTACCATCCCGGCATTTTCCTGGAAGGAGTATTGGAAAACCCGGACATCCGGCTCAGCCGCGTGGTCATGGTGCGCGACTTACGGCTGTGCTGTGAGGTCCAGAAATAAATTTATGCTACCAGGAAAAACGAGTATGTCAAAAAAGTTCTAAGTAAGATAAGTCCACGATGTAGTTATAAGTCAGAACTAAACTATATGTAGGCCTACTTAGGTCTAATATTTCATTTGGTCCCAACGGTACAAGTAAACATGTTAACAACATCTATGCGAAAAGAGTACAAGTCATTTTCTGCCTTATACTCGTTTTCCTTGGCAGCCCAGATACTGTATGAAATCAAGGCAGTGTATTTTGAGTTACAGATTTTAATCCTTGCCCGTGAAAAGATATCTTACTCCCCTTTTCAAATCTCTGACTGCAATGGTAAGCAGAGCAAGATATGACAATTTTTGCTATATTCTTTCAGACTGGTGCACTTCACTTATCACATAAACGAAAATACGTGTTTTTTATGTTTGTGACACATTAAAATTGCATAGAAAAAGCCTGGTTTGTCGACAATGAATCCTTGAAATCGCTCCGCTTACGCCGATGGCCCGCGCAATTTACGATAGGTGCCCAACATCAGCTGATTTGTATCTTGGCGCCACGTTCTGCTGGCAGCGCCCCCTCTATCTATTTGTATGCTCGAAGCGCTCGCGGTCTTCTCGCGAAGGATGTTGTCAAGCGTTGCTCAGAGCTGCCAACCTCTGTACTTAGTAACTAATGAGTGAGTGGTGCTTCGATAGCTGATGGTGGTGACAAATACAGTAGAGACAATACGCGACACTCAGCGAGATATCGAGGGACAGCTATTAGAGTTCTCTCTAGCGGATTGACCTAGAATTACTGATTCTGTCATAAGAGCACGTGTATTAGTGTGTGAAGTTTTTGGTGTCATTTATGCATTTTCAGTGTGTTGATATAATTAAATAGTAGCGTGTGTCATTCCTTGATATCTTCTCTCAACATGAGGGGAAAGGTATGTGCTGTGTTTAGCTGCAGTAACTAGCCACTAGGAGTGCCACTTGCGACTTGTCTCCCATTTTAACACGGCTAAATCCGGAAGTGTCGCGTATTGTCTCTACTGTATTTGGTGGTAACTAATCATTAGTTCAGCCCGTGAGCCAACATGTATACATACGCGTAACAACTGTCGTTTGTTTCCTTGCTCGCGGACTTCTCGGAAAGGATGTTCTCCAGCAGTGCTCAGTGCTGCCAACCTCTGTACTTAGGAACTATGCTTCGATAGCTGGTGGTGGTGATTAGTTACACCATTATTACACAGACAAGATTCTTGCCGTGCAGACGGTTAGGATAAGATCGGGACAAGATTCTTGACGTACGGATGGTTAGGATATGATCTGGACAAGACCATTGGTCTGGACGGTTGGAAGTCGCGAAGCGGCCCTAGGCCTCTAGTTTCGTGTGGAAACACGATTGGTCTGGACTGGTTCTTGCCGTGTGGACGATTCCGATAGGACCTGGACACGACCATTGGTCTGGAGTGGTTCTTGCCGTGCGGACGTTTAGGATAGGATCTGGACAAGACCTCTGATATAGGGACAAGCAACGTTACATTTTCTTGCGCTTTTATTGTGCTGAGGTAGGTAACGGATTAAGATTAAAATTATCGGCGGGAACGACATCACATTCCACTTTACATTGACCAATGGGAATGCAAGTAGCTACTTCGGAAATGAAAATGGCGTGTAATACTCTTCATTAGGTTATAAAAGTAAATGTACTATTTGGGGCGGGACGGTGGGTTATTGGACATCACAATGAACACATCTATCCTCTGAGACGCTCTCCAAGAGAGATTTCATTAATTTCCACTTACTTATAACATTAGAAATATGATGTCGACCGGGCTGAATTAATACCAGTTTTACATCTCTTAGAGGCAGAGGGTAGCTGAAATTTCGAACATTTGAATGTACCTTTTTAAATTTTTGTCCTTGTTCCTCTCAGCATGCAAGGGTCTATTTTTGGAAGCAGTGAATGTCAATTTTGCCATAACAGTAAAATTTTCTTCATTAATTTCAACTAAACATGAACAGAGAAAAATCAGTCCTTTAATATCCCAACGAATTTAGGTGGACAACTTGCTCAATGTAATTTTATTCCTGTTTTCCCTACCTTAAGAACTGTAGGGGAGCCATAATAACCACAGATGTTTATGAATGAATGATGATGTAATGAGATTTGAAAATCAATTCCGTGCATTCACTGTAGTAGGGGAGGAAAATTTCATACATTACTTAGTGTTTTTTTTTTAAATATAAATGTGCCTCGACATGAGTCTTGTTCTCGGTCAGGTCCTTCAGCTGCTACGAGTTCTGCTACTGCTACTCCCAACGTCTCCACTCCTGCTGCTACTGCTGCTACGTCTACCACTGTTGCTACCACTTGTAGTATTGCTGTTTCTACTACTACTGCCAATAGTGACACTGTTGAACCCTTACCAAAATGCTTAATTCCTTTTTATTTCCTACAAGCATTGGCAATGTTTTCTTCAAAGGGTTAGAATCTCGAGTCAGAACTGTGAGTAGGCTAGTGATCAAAAAGTTTGGTCCCTCATTTTTAATGAAGTTTCTTTGTCTACTGGACTTCATTACAATGTGACTTTGGATTAAATTGATGGGTACAAAGACTATGGACACCTAGGACGTACCAACAGATTTGCTGATCATGCCTTGGTGTTCATGGTTAGAGGTCTCCTCAGAAAATGGAAGCAACCTGTTGCTTACTTTTTCTGCAGAACTACTGTATCCACTGAGAAACTTGAAAGTTTTGTTAAAGGATGCCATTCGTTCTTTGCAGAAAAATGGCTTGGAAATTGTAGCAAGTGTGTGCTACCAGGGTCCCACAAACAGCAGGGTAATATGAGAGCTGTGCAGTGAGACTCGCACTGGCCGTCCTGGTCCGTTCTTCATAGTGGGAGGGAAGGAGATTGTTACAATCTTTGATCCTCCCCATTTCCTGAACACAACTGGAATTAACCTGTTTTGCCATGACATGTTTTGTGAACTTGGGAAGAAAGCGGAATGGAAACATCTAGTCAGATTGTTCGAATGACTCACAGAGGAAGTTCCGCTTTTGTCACAGGCTCACATAAGACCACATTCACTCCAAAGGTTATAGGGCCAGCTACTATTGCATCATTGTTGGATGTACATGTTTCTGAATTTTGTGATGGTAAGTCATTCATATGATATGATGGAAAGAGTAGTACAAGCTTCAGTACCTATCTATCTATCTATCTATCTATCTATCTATCTATCTATCTATCTATCTATAAGTAATAGGAGTTGTGTCTATACATTGCTCAGAACTTAAAAAATGGTATTTCTGTATCGGTCATGTCAACAGTAACAAGGAAATACACTTTTTAATTTTGCGTAATTGAGAAAACAACTCAAGAGAATTTAATGAAAACTGGTATGTAAAGTCGGGGAATAAGGAACTACAGTCTAAGATGTCCTAATGTCACAAAGTTGGAAGGAAACTAAATGGGAAGGCCTACAATATAGAAAGCTCATAAAATTGATCAACAGTAACATTACACTGACCATGGTCTGTTGTGATGTTCTTCGTTTCTCATGGTGCCACTCATCTCCGATAGATGGGATTACTGCTGCGTACCGAGTATAACAGCCTGCCTGAATATTGGCGGCAAGTAGCTGGGGAGTTAGATCTTTCTCTTCGTTGGCATGCCATTCCCCTGGTTCATACATTTTCTAATTTAATAATGTTATTTGCTTTACGTCCCACTAACCACTTTTACGGTTTTCGGAGACGCCGAGGTGCCGGAATTTAGACCCGCGGGAGCTCTTTTACGTGCCAGTGAATGTACTGACACGAGGCTAACGTATTTGAGCATCTTCAAATACCACCAGACTGAGCCAGGATCGAACCTGCCGTGTTGGGGTAAGAAGGCCAGCGCCTCAACCGTCTGAGCCACTCAGCCCGGCCATACATTTTCTGATGCTACTGGTACGCAACACACTGGTTCATCATAGCATTCCAGCTAATCAATCCCTACTCTGAAGTACTGACTGGAAAGAGCAGTGTACCCATTTAACGGAAAAATGGCAGAGTAGTGTTCGCGGCAGTCTGCGGCCTCGTCATTACAGCACTGGGACTATGGACTGTTAGATCGGCACCGTAGAACTGTTTGTGCGCACCGATCTCGAAGCTTCAGTCGCTTAAGTGAAGCCAGTATCCAGTATTCGGGAGATAGTGGGTTCGAACCCCACTGTCGGCAGCCCTGAAGATGTTTTTCCTTGTTTCCCATTTTCACACCAGGCAAACGCTGGGGCTGTAGCTTAATTAAGGCCACGGTCGCTTCCTTCCCAGTCCTAGCCCTTTCCTGTCCCATCGCCGCAATAAAACCTATCTGTGCCGGTTCGACGTAAAGCCAATAGCAAAAAACTGTTTGTAAAAAGTGAGAAAATGTGCGCTTGTCATTTGATCGAGCATTTTATATGATAACATTGATTTTAATCACTACAATCCTACTGCAGTCATTGTAATGACCTATGTTGACTGCAGTTGAGAAAACCACAAAAACAGTCTTTTTGAGAATTCCGTAGCGAAGCAAGGGTAAAGCAGCTAGTAATTACATATGTCCATATTCATTCATGATGCATACAGTGTTCTCCCCAGAAATTTTCGTTACCTGGGTGGCAGGAATGAGTAGCCGGGCGGGAAATACTACGTAAAATATAAATATGATAAATTTCAACTTATTCCCCTCAGGCGACTAACAATAATATTAGACAGGTAAACATTAACTGCAAAAATCGCAGAAGACGTAACAGAGTAGTTTAAACTTCTAGTGTTCTACTGCTCGTTCACAATCAGTCCGGTTGCTGTGGAGAGCCAGGCGGGTTTGTTACGTCCCGTAGAATCGAGTGCTCGCTTGCGATTTCACGCTAATCCAGACACCACTCGTGCACAACACTATGTGCTAAGCTGAACTCCGATGTAACTCGCGCAATTATGCTGACAATAATGAAGATTTTTCATTTAAATAAACAGTTTTATAGTGTTTACATTTTAATTTTGAACACATAATGATTGAAATATGTGTGCCTCCGTAGCTCAGGCGGCAGCGCGCCGGCCTCTCACCGCTGGGTTGCGTGGTTCAAATCCCGGTCACTCCATGTGAGATTTGTGCTGGACAAAGCGGAGGCGGGACAGGTTTTTCTCCGGGTACTCTGGTTTTTCTTGACATCTTTCATTCCAGCAACACACTCCACTATAATTTCATCTGTCAGTCATTAATCATTGCCCCTGAGGAGTGCGACAGGCTTCCGCAGCCGGCACAATTCCTATCCTCGCCGCAAGATGGGACCTCATTCATTCCATCCCTGACCTGGTCACTGATTGGAAAACAGATTGTAGGTTTTCAATGACTGAAATATGGATTAATATTACGTAAACCGAGTGTGTTAGGAGCGCGCAGCTGTGAGCTTGCATTCGGGAAATAGTGGGTTTGAACCCCACTGTCGGCAGCACTGATGGTAGTTTCCCATTTTCACACCAGGCAAATGTTGGGGCTGTACCTTAATTAAGGCCGTGGCCGCTTTCTTCCCACTCCTAGCACTTTACTATCACATCGTCGCCATCAGACCTATCTGTGTCGGTGCGACGTAAAGCAACTTGAAATATTATGTAACTAGTACATATGTAGGTTATGATAGCCGGGCAGTCAGTGAAAGGTTCTAGGGAGAACATTTTGTATTGGTATATTGTTGAAGACTTCAAATTCAACAATTTCAACTTGTAAAATCCCAATGATTGGGTATTAGTGTATTTAATTTTGTATTACAAAACACCCAGCAAGTAGGCTACACAGTGTGGTCACGTATCTGTGAAATTGCGCTCGGGCAGTTGTGGGTTCGAACCCCACTATTGGCAACCTTGAAGATGTTTTCACTTCACAACAAAGTCCCTTGCACACGGTAATGTCGCGGAAGGTAGCAGCATATTTTTCATAATACTGTACGTAAATTAGCGACCAATTCCTTGAACGTAGATCTTAATAGGTGGAGCTATCTTGTGACGTGGCATGGGGATGTTTTGAGCTGGATCAGCTGCCATGTTATTGTACGTAGAACCTGATGCTACACATTTCTTTCAATTTATTGGAATTCCTCTCTTGCGGATGGAGTGAAAGGAAGCATTATTTGTACCTCCTGCACGTTGTAATAGGGAACAATCACAGCATCTGTAATCGATCCTTTAAGGCCACAAACATATTCATGATTCTATCCTTTTCCGTGTAGCAGATAAATTTAGATATATCCTACAGTCACATAAAATAGAACATTTTTAAGTACTGTAAATAGTGCAGAACAATGAATACAAGAGATGCATACAATTTTGTTCTTTGACATTGTTTATCATCTAAATGCAGATGATTGATTGAATGATATGTTGTGTTTAGGTGCAATATGTAGGAACAGAGTACGTGGTATCATGTCTTGGTTTCTTCAAACACTACTCTACTTGCCATCCTCTAGCAGATGCAAAAGAAGTATAGATCTCAATATTTCTCAGTGTGTTGCCCTAGGTGCCTCATTTGACAGACTGAAAGATGTATCATATAGTAAGTTCCTTGAGAAAATATAAATGGTGTTGCCGAAAACTTTTGACATACCAGTGCAACGTTAGACTGCAAAAAGAGAGAAAAGTATTATGTTGTAACTTATCAGTTCCAGTCTTTCTTTCATAAATGAATGATTTTGTATTTGTGTTGTATTGTATTGTTTTGTAACTGATGAATATTACTTGATGATTAACACTACTGAATGTAATGTCATGAAATTATGATATACGGTTACACTAAACTTTGGGAAAATTTCTACACAATTTTTATTCCTGCAATACTGTGGATAGTAGGTAGAATATAGCTCTATAAATCAAAAAATCATGTTTCATTTCAGTTTATCTTTGAATCCTACGAACTCCCTCCTTTTCATATGAGTTTCCTTTCCTCACTTTGGTTCCTGTAATGGTTTTCTTTCTTACATTGTATTTATATTTCATTTTCTGCATAAGTGGCATATCTTGATACTATTGACTGTTGAGGTTGGCTTAAATAGTGTTAAAGAGGACTGATGTACGAGGTGATGTTAGTGTCTATTTCTGTCGAAGTTCTTAATCCGCCAGAATGATTGCCAATCCCACTCACCTTCCGGTCACTTCCTTCCTTCCTTCCTTCCTTCCTTCCTTCCTTCCTTCCTTCCTTCCTTCCTTCCTTCCTTCCTTCCTCCCTTTGTGAGTTAGCTTCTTTTTTCCTCAGCAGAAAAAAAGCAGCACAGGCCAGGCCGGTCACTCCCATCCTTCATGGGTTTGATAATTAGTAAAAATAAAATTATAATAAACAGCACAGGCTGATAAGCTTCTTTTCTCCAGCAAAAATATTATTATTAATAATAATAAAGCACAGACCAATCTCCAGGTGTATCATTGTTCAGAATAAAGTATTTCAGAAAAAGGTAAGAGAAAGAAAGAAAATAAAAGAAAGAAAAAAATATATGAAAGAAATAAAAAAGAAATGAATATTTTAATAGAATATTTAAGAGTGGAGGGAGGATGAGAACCTTGGTACCCGCCGCGCTAAACGATTTAAATCGCCCGCCCGATAAATTTAGTTCAGACCTCCTGACGGGCAGAGGAGCTAGCGTGCATTTTCCGGCAATCTTTGCAGCAGCCGTTGCGTACAGAAGTGGAAAATAACGTTGAGAGTCATCTCTTACTCATTCTCTTTGATATACTATGCCTAGTTAAGACTTGATTCGGTTTTGTATTGAGACCCTTGTTTGCACTGCTACTGTCATTTGTCGACTCTATCACATGTGTCATAGTGCGTTGTTCCCTTGTTAGAAAGATCCAGATTCAGTAGGTAAGGTGTAGGGTAACATGTCGTTCGTAATAACACACGTTCTTGGTAATGTTCACATACCCATTTGGCAATACCTACATTAAAACCCTCTGATTTTTGTTAGCACATCCTCAATACTAGAACCTTTAGTTGTTAAGTTATATTCTATGTCCTTCTCAATTGTAGACCCGTTTCAGCATGTCAAAGTAGCAAGACGCCAAGATCGGTCACTTCGGCATGAAGATATAATACTTTGTTTTCTCGTGCTTACTCCCGATTTTCACTCATACTAGTGATCATTGTCCTAAAGTACTTTCTGAATAGTTGCATTACTTGCACATACTAAGATACGATCCCTACATGGTAATAACCTAAAAGTTAACAGTTTTACCAGCTTTAAAATTTGTGAGATAAAGTGTTTATTAGTAACCATAATTAAGTGGTTCTGAGTGTTGTGAAGTGTTTCATTCATTCCGTATTGGAACTGGGTGTTAGTTAAATACCGAGCCCAATTTAATATCAAGAAGTAGAAGAAGAATTCTCTTTGATATCAAGTATTCCTTGGTTTAAGTCAATCATATGTTTCAAATGTCAAACCCGCAAGGAAGTGTTGCAAAACGTAAACAAATTTATTGGTAGGTGAAGTGCTAAGTTTGTGAATAAATAATGGGCTGACCGATAAAGAAACGTTAAATTTTGAATATAGGTGAAGGACGGTTTACGAGAAGATATTTTAATGCTGTTCGTTAAAGAAACATTGTTCTTCCTTTTGGGTAAGGTTAGGACTGGCAATAATATACTGCCCATGCTCAAGAATGGCAGCCGTACATACGGATGCTGCTGTATTTGGATATACTGCCTTTTCTCAAGATGTCCCGGTGCCTACAATTGAGAGAATTAACATGTCTGACTCGGAAAATAGAAATAATTTTAACCCACAAGTAAGTTAACTTTTTATAATATTTAAGTTACTATATTTTAACCCAGGAGAAGTCAGATTAAATTTGCTACGCGAGAAGTCGCAAGCAGTCGGAAAGACCGCACCTATATTGATCTCAGCTAACTCCATGCACACCGGTCTTTGGCATTCTTTAGTATTGATTTTCGCTAATTGTTGTTTATTGTTTACTTCGCTCTTATTATTGAATAAAATACAAACACAAATACAAACTTAAACATCATCTTTGAAAAGTCAGCAATTCACTTAACAGTAAACTCAGTAAACTGATTTTGGGTGTGAATTTTTATTCACCACTATATAGGCTATTAAATGTTCACTCTGCCACTGCACTCTCTGCAGGATTGCTTCATACATTCATTCTGCACCCTTGGAGCTTTCCCTAAGTCCACACGAAACACAGGAACAAACAGTGTGCTCTCGGCAGACAAATGTTCCACACCGGACGCAGGTGGTCTGCGTTTGTTTTTTGTTTTTTTTTGTTTTTTGTTTTTCGTACAGAAGGTGCACCACCCTGGAACCTGGGGCTTCTGTCTCTGGGTAATCACATCTGGTTCTTTCCCAAGGAGTTCCCTGATCCTTACTTGAACATCACAACAAATGCTCCTTATCGTCAGGCGAATCACTAAAAAGTCCCTGCATAGTTCCATGGATAGATCCTTCAAGAAGTTATTTCTGGTACCTAGCTCCATTTTGTTTTTTAAAATGATGTAGACATTGATGCCTGCAATGTTCAATAGAGTGTAAAATAATGTGAGACTCCATCAATTGCTCACTCTTGCAACATTGTACAATTGTTTCAGTTGATCAACTACATCAGCACATCCTTTGGTTAGGTTGTGAGAATTTCAGGTTTGTGAGTATCACCTGAGTCAGCGTCGATTTTGTCTGTTTCGTGCCTGGTGGATAAAAGCAACACAACTTTGTTCTTTGTAGGAACATATGAAACCAGCACTAAATCATCTTTGCATCCAAAAATACTGCTTCCCTTTCACTTCCTTGAAGAACTGGGGAATTTCGGACTTGTTTTTTTTTAATTGTCCCCTCTAAAGTTTATCTATGGTCCTTCAAGAGAGTTTCTGCAAGGGGAAGGAAGTGTTCCAATTCTCGGTAGTAATATTATGTCCACTGTTTGAAATCAGCATGATCAAACGTTCAACAATATTCTTTGCTCTATTGTTCAATTGGAAATGTCCGGGATTCTCTTATCCTGTATGTATCTCCATGTTATACGTATAAAATGTATGTGCATCAGCCAGACAAGATTTTTAGTCCATAGTTCGTGGGCTTATTGGGAATAAATTGCCGAAAGGAACATGTACCCCGGAATGCCTCTGGCATCTCATTGATGGTTACATACTCACTAAGGGAATAATTATTTCTGCACCGAATAACAAATCCCTCGAAAATGTCCTTGATAGTTGCCATTTTATGAACTGATTTTCTTTCATTATGATCATTACTATTGTCGAACCTTAATGCACCGGGCGAGTTGGCCGTGCGCTTAGAGGCGCGCGGCTGTGAGCTTGCATCCGGGAGATAGTAGGTTCGAATCCCACTATCGGCAGCCCTGAAAATGGTTTTCCGTGGTTTCCCATTTTCACACCAGGCAAATGCTGGGGCTGTACCTTAATTAAGGCCACGGCTGCTTCCTTCCAACTCCTAGGCCTTTCCTATCCCATCGTCGCCATAAGACCTATCTGTGTTGGTGCGACGTAAAGCCCCTAGCAAAAAAAGAACCTTAATGCTCGTAATAGAAACTGAAACCTTCGTATATTCATTGTAATTCTGAAACACTCAATTCCTGGTCCATCGGTTGACCACATGTCCTTGCGGTTTGTATGAGAACACTTCATTGTTCCAGCCAAATATAAGAGACCTATCACAGGTTTTATTTCTGCCAATGTTACATCACTAGCATCTCTCTCCCTAGAATAGTTTGCCCTGGTTTTTCTTATCCAAATATTTGTGAAGTTAACAGTTTCCTCCAAGACGCTGTTGGGGAAAAATAGCTCCCAAGATTCCAGTATGGTAGTTGCATGTCGAGCTTGGCCTATCGGACCTCACAGATGCGTTACAATATTCTTCCTTCTTGCCCTTCCTCTACCAACACTAGGGTTTGGAAAATAATTCCATCTTGTTTCACCATTTCCATCAATGTACTCGAGTAGCAGTTGATCTTGATTGGAGTCTACTTGAGAAACCTCATCCTCAGATTCTGCGGACTCTTCAGAAGCACTGATTTCTATATTATCAGTCTCATCATCTGCTTCTTCGGGTAAATCAACATCTTCCTCAAATCCCTCTTCACGAAAGAGTTGTCTTCTAACCAAATCCTGTTCAATTTGCAGGCATTCATTCTCCTGTAGCTCTTTTCCAACACTGTCCAACAATTTTCTTATGCTATCTTCATCCACTTCTGTCAATAAAACCCGTCGCTTTGAAAGTCGCACACGATAGAATTGGCTGCACTAAACAAATATGCATGAACTCGCATGCGATCAGAAGCACCGCACCGATTAATTACTATCTGCTATGACTCACTAGATGGCACTGTCAGTTATTCACCTATATGAGAGCCCTGCCCACATCCCCACCAACGATATGATAGAGGGTGATTGTCATCTGTCACTTATATTCCAAGTGATACCAACTTTACCATAACTGCAGTCTTTTCCCCACCATGCGACTTCTCCCGGGTAAAAGAGTCTATATGTATGACAGAGTACACAACAACAAAAACATAGTGTAACCTGGCATTGCCAATCTTTTAGTGTGTCAATCAGTCACCTACTGATGTGCATTTAAGGCTGTTGCTCCAATTAGCCTTTGCAGTAGCCTTCACTACATGCACTAGCCATGTGTCTTGGTAGGCATGCTAGTTCTGAACTGATAAGCCCAAATTGGCACACTGGGGTGAAACGTGGCAATCAATAATGAGTTAGCTGGAAAATGTACGATTTCCAACAATGGATCAGTTATATTGGAACTACATTCTGATTAGTTGAGCTGTTCATCTCTGTACTCCCAAGTCTTCCTAGCCCATAATTTGCAAAATTTTTGTAACCCTACTCTTCTGTTAGAAATCACCCAGAACAAATAGTGCTGCTTTTCTTTGGATCTTTTCTAGTTCCTGGATCAAGTAATCCTGGCGAGGGTTCCATTCAGTACAACCATAACTTAACTCTAATTGGGATCTTAGCAGTGACATATACGCTCTCTCCTTTACATCCTTCATATCCATGTGAAGAGATCCGTAACCTTTAATTACAATCCCACTTATGTGATTACTCCAGTGAAGATCTTTTCTTACATTAACACCTAGCTACTTACTATGATCCCCATGAGTTTCTGTCACACAATCAACACTATAATTAAAAATGAGAGGACTTCTTCTCTTGTTGAAACTTACAACCTGACTTGTCACACCGTTTACCATCATCCCATTGTCTACTGTCCATCTGTCAACAGTCTTTCTGCATTTGTTCACAATCCTGTAACTACAACCATTACTTCATACAATATAACATTACCCGCAGTTATTTACTCATATAATTTGTATATGATATGTAAGAAAACACCAAGGTCTGATACATATAGTGTGTATAGTATATGTGTTTGGCTGTGGAGTAGTGGCTATAAAGTATACGATCCCCTGTCTGGACCTTGGTGAGCCAAATTGTTGACACTAGCATTGCACTTTGTGTAATTGTGTGAGCCCATGAAGCATTATATTAATCTGTGCATTTTACTGTAAGTAATGACATCTGAGTGCATGATTCATTCACATGTGTGCAGCATGAGTTTGTACTAGAGTATTTTCGGAAGGCTTATTAGAGACCAATCGTTCCACCCATACACTTTGTATAAGGTAAACTTAATGGTAATTTTAATTTCCCTGTGATGAGATTGATGAGTTGATGACAACATTTGTATCACTTTTTATTTGATTATTTCATAAGCACTCACTACTCGATTGTTTCATTAATTCAAATGAAGTTTTGAATGCATAATAGAAAAATTAATCAAATAATAGAAAATAATGAAATAATTGAATGAGCAGTTATTTTGTATTTGAACATCTCATCACTAGACTGTATGTTAATCAAGGCCATGGTCAATTCCTTCCCTCTCCTAGTCCTTTCCTGTCCCATTGTCACCATAAGATTTATCTGTGCTGGTGCGATGTAAAGCAAATTGTGAAAGAATATTCATATCATCTGTGAGCTCATTACATAGTTTCCTTACATGATTAACTTCTCCGCAATCCAGAAACCCCCTCTGTGTTACATGTGACAAATTTCATGGTCTAATCCATATTAACTAACAGTAACTTATAGTTAGACAAAATTTCTTATAAAGAAATCACAAAAACTCATTTGCTTATCGAATACAATATACTGTATATGACATTCACACAAGGGCGCCCATGCCCGGGGGAAAGGGGGAGCCGCGGGCCCCCTCTAGCTCTCAGGAAAAGGAAAATTGTAATGTAGTCAGGTGTTTTTCTTTCAAGAAAATGATTTAAAAGTCTGTATTACATAGAAGTGGTAATACCGCCCCTCACCAACAGCAGGGGATACCGTGGGTATTGTTCTACCGCGGAATACAAGTTGCTATTCATCTTCCAAATATTAGAAAGACTATGTACCCCCAGGTCTTAGCCTCCCCCCCCTGCAAACTGTCATATGGGCACCCATGCATTCGCAGTCAGTACATGTTTCGACCCTAATTGGGCCCTTTTAAGTTAAATAACTTAAAGTTAATAGCTAAAACAAATTTATTAAAAACAATCAGAATTAATAATTTATCACCCATGTCCAAATACATTAGCATCCTAAAATGACATAAGATAGCTATATTTTTTTTAAATGGGACATCAACATTTTAATATCCAGTACAAAACCTCAATTATAAATCTTCAAAATGTGTCAACTTTATAAAATTCTTATCAAAATACTGGACACACTACGTAAACTGATTATAATTAAAACAGTAGTCTACAGAGAATAATGTCCTTGAACACGTTAAACCTCCATAAAATAGATTAAACCGATGAATGAATTGTAAACTGTACAGCATTATTCCCTCAAGTCCGTATTGAGCAAGATAGGCAATATGTTTATGTTTGAGTGATTGGATATGTTACTTCTCATAGAAGATTAAGTACAAGAATTGTTTATCTTACGTAACTCAGGATGAAAATCTAACGATGTTAGTTCTTCAAGGATATTATTATCTGTAGTCTGCTGTTTTAATTATATGTACACTAAAATTATCTGCCCATATTTCTTTATTCATTTGCATTTTCTAATTTTGGCTATAGGTAGCATAAGTATGGCCATTTCATTCTGATTCAGAGATGTTGGCAAATTTGTTGTCAATATATAGCCTACTGTGTGTATATATACTTTTTTTTCTTTTTTTTCTTCAGGACCTTTGTCCATGTAGCAGGGATGACTTCATAATCTTTGCTGAATTTTCTGAAGTCACTGGTCCAATACCTCTTCTAACAATACCAGCAAATTTGGAAGAATCCATGGATATTGATGTCGGCAATTTGATTATGAAGATTATGTCAGTCGATTACCAGGCAAATCCAAGGTGAGACAGGCAGTGTAAGTTTAAAATAGGGCTGCATTCTGTATTCAAGAGGTAAAACATTTGGAACACTTTTGAGATTCTTATCTGGAGGGTATGCTGATGGTTACGTAGAGACCTTCGCTTTAATTTGGCATTGTTTTCACTCGTGCTTTCTGCTGTCCCTACAGCCTTGGGGTAGTGAGCCTGCCTCTTACCCAGGTCAGGGATGATGGGCGAGTGGCCTAGATTAAGTCCCTTAAAACAAACCCAATAATCATCATCATCATCACCTGGACCTGAGGGCTGGATAGAGGACCACGCAGCCTATGTAAGAACTATCTGGTGGTGAGATAGCAGAAGGTCGTAAGCTATAATTTTCATGATGATCCGTATTGGCAAGCAATTACAGTTGAAGTTAAGCAAAGGTTCACCTATTCAATACACATTTATTAATGATGTAGCTTATTTAAACATTAAAAATATCATGGTCCTAGTTTCGACCTACTGTAGGTCATCTTCGGCCGTTATATAACCAATAATTGACTAATCATTGACAGCAAAAATGTGCACTAAAATAAACGTAAAAACTAAGTTCATAAGATTGCATTTAAACATGCAAAATAAATTTGTTTCCACAGTCTCAGCTTGTGGTTAACAATAACTGAATATAAATTCATCAGAGTCTGGCTTGTGGTTAACAATAAATTGTTGAATATAAAATCATCCATATGAATGAGAGGTTATGTCAAAATGGTATGACGTGGAGTTAAGCCCTTTAGTTGTAGCCTACATGGTTGAAGCACAAATAACATGGCTGTGTCTCAAATGGGGAACATCTTAAATGCTAGATCAGTAGATCATATAAATAATAAAGGACATTTTTTTTTTTTTTTTTGCACTCATTCTTTACGGCTATATACCTGTATGTTTCTTGTCACCTTGGGAAAGAAAAACTTTCTAAGAATCACTGATCTTATTAACTCATCCTGATGATCAATTTGATTGATATTTAGTATTGGAACAAATATGGTCTCATAAAATCATATTTATGTAATTATTGCAATTTATAATTTTAAATAAAATTCTATGTGGAAAAAATGCAGTTCTGAAGGTTCTGAACAAGGACAGTAATTTTCTGCTGGGGTGTATGTTTCAGTATCTCTCTATGTAAAAATGAAATGACGTTCTGCCTTCCAAAACAACAACACGTCCAAAATGCTCAGCGGAATTTCATGAAATTTTGCACAAATATTCCCAGAGGGAACTGATGATGATCATCATCATCATTCCTATTCCGTCAAATGTCAAGTGTATTAGGACAAATTTTGATAAACAGAAAGGTAAAATTTCGAGATTTGGAATCAAGATTATTTAACAGAACAACCTCGGTAGGTTTACCACAAGGTAAGTCCCTGGAAGTCCCTGAACAGACTGCGAACTGAAGTTTCAAGAACAAGGGACAACTTATATAAGTGGCATTTTCCGACCAAGACAGTTCTATGTTATTGTGGCAAATTTCAAACAACACAACATCTCTTATGTGTCTGTTGTGCTCATTCAGATGTAGAATGAGTGATTTGACTCAAGCTAATTCACATGCCCTCAAAGTGGCTAAGTTTTGGCCGGGAACTGTTTGAAGTCACTTGATGAACACATATTTGTGTACTTGTGTTCATTTCATGTTTCATATTTTGTACTTCTGACACGAATAAATAAATAACCACAAGGTGGTATATTGCTTCCAAACTGCTATTCATTATATACAGCGGAATTAGAATCCATCTGAACCCTAAAGCCTGAACCTATAAATGTTACATTACCGGGCGCGTGGTGAATTTCGTTCACCATTCATTTTTCTTAGTCTTAGCAACTAGTTAACAAGTACTAACTCTTACACGACTGATATTGTTACTCCTTATGTGCTTTATAATCCTTAGACATAATAATTACTACACAAATTACAAGTGACAGTACATACATATAATAAAAAAGGGTAAAAATGTTCATGGGTTGAAGTCTGAAAATAAAATTGAAACAGATGAATACTTAAATCATGAAAATTTAGAATGAAACACTTCTAATAATCTTCATTAATCATTATCATTATTCTCACACCTTACACATCTAATGCATCTTTTAGAGTGTGCTTTACACACAAAGTTATGACACTGATTACACTTCATTGCGGTGACTTGATTTTGTTTCCACTCACAGTGATGGCACTTTTATTTCTTCTGATGTTTCTTCCTGATGGTATGGGGATAACACTGCTCGTATATCCGGAGGCAGTGTTTCTATCTTAGCTCGTCCAACAAACCACTTATTCATGAGTTGAAACAAAAGATTCTTCAATCCTAGAGGTAGCCTTTGAAAAGTTAGTGGTGCACCACATTGTTTCATATTTCCCAAAGAAAAAATCCCACTCAAGTTCGTCGTGTTCGTAGCTATCAACTACGCCTACATCACCTTCTTGTTCACTCTCACTGTCATGATCAATGTCTGAATAATTTACCACTTCATCTTCACCATCAGAAAAATCACAAACTTCAGCTCCCTCAGATCCTTCCTCCTCATCAGATAATTCCTGCAACAGCGTTTGTATGTCTTCATCCTTCGCAAACTTCTCCCTAAATAAAAATTGGTAGTTACTTCTGTTTCCTCTGTAGTCTACATTTTAAAATAATGAAACTCCAAGAACGTCTAAGGTACAATTTTACTTACATTTCCGGGCGCGTGGTGAAGAAAGTTCACCAAATGATAGCAAGTGCGAGTCAAGGTCGAATAGCGTGACACCTACAACTTCCTGAACAGATACTGGTACACTGAGAGTATCGATAAGACTTCGCCAGAAGGTACTAGCAGCGCGAAGGCTGTAGCACTTAGGAATTAAAAACTTCAGATGAAATACGCAGGTTGGTGAACAAAATTCACCAGCGTGCCCGGTTTAGGGTTAATACGTAAATCAAGGATCCTACAATTAGCAGATGATATTTATAGTAATATATACAACTCAAAAATCTTTTGAAGAATGCTGCATCGTCATCATATTCAATTTTCAAATGTTGAAGTTGCTGCAGTATGAAGCAGATACTACAGCCTTGTCACTGACTGTATCAAAATCATCACGTTGAGTTTAGGCTATGATACAGATGCTCCAAATCTTGAAAAGCACCATATTCCCAGGCATCGTTTTGTGTATAGCCCCATTCTTTTAGGATGGCCCTAGTTCGTGTCATACAAATTCTTATCCTAATAAGTGTTATCCATACTGGCCATGGTTGTGAGGCGTGAGTTGGAGTCCCCTCTCTTGGCTTATTCCAGTCTGGTAGTGTTGACTGTTGCTGACAGTACTGATTCCTGAGCGTGCTTGGTATACTTGTTGCAGGCTTGATGCTGTGTAATGAATAGACATTAGATTTGTATGCTGATATGGAAACCACCAAAACCAACAAGGAAGTGCATTTGAAGGTGAAATTGAACAAATAATTAAGTTTAATAGTGCATATATGTGCATATTTGAATGTCTTCCAAACAGTGTAAAGTACTTAATGCTGTGATCTCTTTTGACAATGAAATGGTTCAAAAGGAACTCGCACTTATCAAGACATACTTCCGGATCATACCAGCTAGAATCAATCAAGAAGCTAGAAACATATGGATTGCATCTTGGTGGTTCGCTGGACATTATGGAGAACGTGAAGTGTGAACTGGAAGGTATCCCAGGAAACCTCGGATTCCATCTGCAAAGTATCGTGATGTCCTTAAATGAAATCCGGGCTACGACATCACGGTGGCCGTTAACAAATATTTGGCTGGTACTGATAATGTGGATCTGTCAGAATGTTTAACACCTACACTCACTCCCAAATTCAAGTACTGTCCTGTCACATCCATAGATGTAGAGCTAATTTTAACAAACACCACAGATTTATACCAGAAAATTTGGAGAAGATAGTTCTAGTGTACTCCAATTACGAAATCCACATGAGTGAAGCCATGGGTAACTGCTAGTGTATGATAAATGACATTGTGCTAAGTATGTTTTCAACACCTGATGGCACACGCTATTAACTTGACATATGAAATGTTTAAAATGTCTACCTTCAGTGTAATCCAGGCTTCTACTCGTCTTCAAATTAATTTTTTTTCTAATGTACGTGAAAATGCCTGGTGTGGTGCATACTGTATGACAGGCAGCCACAATTTGAGCTGTCAGATACACCAAATACTTCCAAGTACCCTCACAGGGAAAAGTACAGTCAGTTTAAATCAGCCAAGCAGTTGGTCCACTTCTACCTGTCCAGCACTCATGATAATGTACATTACAGTGTCTGCAGGCACAATGACAGAAATCTGCAGGAGTACCTTGTACATGGACCTTTGTTTTCTTATATATAGATAAATGATATAAGTAAAAAACCTGAATCACAGGTAAGGCTATTTGCGGATGATGTATAGAGTAGTAAATGAGTTGCAGGATTGTGAGCAACTGTAGAGGGACCTAGACAATTTTGTGAGATGGGCAGTAGATAATAGTATGATGGTAAATGGGATGAAAAGTCAGGTTGTAAGTTTCACCAAGAGGAAAAGTCCTCTCAGTTTTAATTACTATGTTGATGGGGTGAGAGTACCTCATGGGGAACACTGTACTGTAAGTACCTAGGTGTTAATATAGGGAATTGTCTTCATTGGACCAAGCAAGTTGGCTGTGCGGTTGGGGGCGCGCGGCTTTGAGCTTGCATTCAGGAGATAGTGAGTTCGAACCCCACTGTCGGCAGCCCTGAAAATGGTTTTCCGTGGTTACCATCTTCACACCGGGCAAATGGTGGGGCCGTATCTTAATTAAGGCCATGGCAGATTCCTTTCCACTCCTAGCCCTCTCCTATAATGTACCATCATCGCCATAAAACCTATCTGTGTCAGTGCGATGTAAAGCAACTTGATGAAGCAAAAGAAGATTTTAATTGGAGTAATCATATTAATGAGGTCATTAAGAGAGATTACAGATCTCTTCATATGGTTATGAGAGTATTCAGGGTTTCTAGTCAGGATGTAAAGGAGAGGGCATATAAGTCACTATTAAGACCCCAATTAGAGTATGCTTCCAGTGTATGCTACTCACACCAGGATTGCTTGATGCAAGAACTGAAAAAGATCCAAAGGAAATTAGCACAATTTGTTCTGGGCAGTTTCCTACAAAGGAGTAATGTTACAAAAATATTGCATACTTTGGGCTGCAAAAACTTGGGAGTAAGGAGATAAGAGGCTCAACTCTGTTGTATGTTTTGATCTGTCAGTGGAGAGATGGCGTGGAATAATATTATTAGAGACCGGGCGAGTTGGCCGAGCGCGTAGAGGCGCACGGCTGTGAGCTTGCATCCGGGAGATAGTAGGTTCGAATCCCACTATCGGCAGCCCTGAAGATGGTTTTCCGTGGTTTACCATTTTCACACCAGGCAAATGCTGGGGCTGTACCTTAATTAAGGCCACGGCCGCTTCCTTCCAACTCCTAGGCCTTTCCTATCCCATCATCGCCATAAGACCTATCTGTGTCGGTGCGACGTAAAGCCCCTAGCAAAAAAAAAAAAAAGAAAAGAAAAATTAGATGAATAAGCTTGTGCTAAGCTTTTAAAAGTAGAAAAGATCATAATATGAAGATAAAGTTGAAATTCAAGAGGACAAATTGGGGCAAATATTTATAGAATGAGAAGTAAGGAATTGGAATTAATTATCAGGGGAAACAGTTTGATTAATTTCCAAGTTCTTTGAAAACTTTTAAGGAAAAGCTAGGTAAACAATTGACAGAGAATGTACGACCTTGGCAACAGTCCTAAATGCAGATCAGATCATTGATTGTTGATTTAAACCATTCTATCGGATTAGATGATTAGGACTAAAGGAATCATTTATGGGCATTAAAAATGTTTTCAGGTCAATATCAATTTATCAGTGACATGGTTACACATGGTGTAAGAAGTGTGTCAGATTTTAAAATAGCAGTTTAGACATTATGGAATGCACTGGTTAATGGTTAACAAAGTAATTATGCATTTCTGGACACACATTGTTATAACATTTTTCTCTTCTCTGTATGTGAGGAATTAATTCTTGAAGTTTTATCCAGGGGTTCGTTACATTCTGTATAAATGATCATTGTAGTTTTAGATAAGGTACTTAGGATAAATATGTTTATAAATATTGATACTTTGTGTAGAAAACGCAAGTCAAACAAGGTGTTTGCTATATTGTTCCAGTGGTCAATTCTCATTCTGCCAGGATGTGGAAGTACTGCAAACTGATATTGCTCCTAGTACCTATGCTTATGTACATTACTGTACCCTCCACGACCTGAAAGCTCGGGGCTTTGTGAGGCCTCTGTGCTTGGCGTACATGAGTGCTGATGTTCAGAAGCTGCATTCAATCTTCCCACTTCTGCGAGAGAGATTTTTGAAGGTAATGTCAGAGTTCTTTGATATACTTCATAATTTCATCACTATATGATGGGATAAAAACTCTTCTCTCCAGGATTCATTTGACTATATATCAGTTTTCTGCACCTGGGATACAAATTACTGTATGTTGTGTTCCTTTTTAAAAAAAAATATATATATACATACAAAGGTTCTGGGAAGGGTTCTGTAGTGGTGACTTTCTACTGATAAGTTATTGTCATTGGTCATAGTTATTTTCATCAAGACCAACTATAATACCTCAAACCTTAACTGACCTATTGAAATAATCCTTAATGGTGGCAATTGGAGAGCTAGCATGTGTTTGTTTTGATTTGTGTAAGTCATATTGTTACCAAATATTAGGAATTTGAAAATTATTAATCATTATATTTATTTGTAGTCTTCAGAAAGGCTATAGAGCCTTTTTAATGCCGTAAGAAGCTGTTTGTTCTTAAAGAACTTATTTATTTATTTTTTTTTTGCTAGGGGCTTTACGTCGCACCGACACAGATAGGTCTTATGGCGACGAAACTTATTTATTCAAACAGTGTCGGTGGTGATTGGGTTATTGTTGGTTCTCGTGTTCTTCTTTGAAAGTTTTTTTTAATTTATATTTTCAGTTACCTGTGCGGTATGTTTATAGTTTAACACGTTGAGTGCCATACGACTCCATATGGGTACGTGAGAGTAGCCAAGTTTTTGAACCTCACGTCCCCATATGGGGTCGTACGTTCGTTCTAAATCAAGAACTGTGCGAACCCATTTGGGTGCGCAGTAAGTATGTGTTTCGAAGATGTATAAAGTCTCTTCCTGCCATCTGCTGGTCGTCTATTTAAAGTACGTGCATAGTCCACCTTCCATTTCTCAATTCCTGTTTTGGCGCGACCCCATATGGGTACGTCAAGAGTGCTTTGTGGGGTGACAAAGTCATTGTCTATCTCACGCACGGGTTGTTTATGTAAGTGTGCAGTGCTGTGAGTTTCCTTTTCTTTTTTAAGTCGTTATGAGTAAATCGAGCAGTAAAAAACTTAGTGCAGACTGTCTGGACGATATATCGAACAAGTCGGACAATGATGATGTAGACGAAGTATTTAGTTACAGTGATTTTGAACCCAGTATACAGCAAATATCGATCTCACACGTTCAACCACATTCATGAATTACAGTCTTCAGCACACACTTCCCCACTGTACTCCAGGTTTCCAAGCCAGCTGTTGCAACAATTATGACCATCTTCTACGATGTAGTCACTGGTTTCCCATGTGCACAACCAGCGCTGCCAGCTTCTCTTACTCAAATTGAAAGTTATACAAAAAAAAAAGTATACTTATTCAATATTCCGTAACTACTAATTCTTCTTATAATATTATTCTGTTACATCCTAATTTACCAAATTCACATGATTTTCACTACTTTATATAACTATATTCTATACGAAAATTTCCTAACCTAAAATCGGAAGATCGTCATTTACAAACATTTCCTGACCTTAAATCGGAGATCGTACATTTTAACGGCTCCAGTATGAACAAGATAACATATCTATCATAATCAACAGCATATAACGCGTCCCCGCGAAGGAAAATGTAAGTATGACCGAGCGTCGGGACAGTAACTACTGTATAAGTACGACCCCATATGGGGGCGCGTGTACGTGTACAGTTCGTAATGACCAATACGACCCCATATGGGGTCGCAATATTTTACCTAATATACATAATAAGTTAACCTAATATATCATAAATACATCCTCATATCAGCGATCATTTGCTTGGTTAAGCCTGTGAACGTTTTGGCACCAGGGAGTAACTCGATGTTATTAGCTCACAGCACTAGACGGCAAGCCTATGAAAATCGGTCTGGCACTCAACGTGTTAATGCGGTGTGTGCCTGGATGCAAGTCCAATTATAGGGATAGTGCACAAGCTTCAGTGTTCAGATTTCCATAAAGACCCAGTATTAAGGCAAAATCGGGTTAAGTGCATTCATAGAGAAAATTTGTACCAAATGATAGGCCTAATAGTGTTGTGAGATACCAAATTTATATTAGGGAAGATTTTATATCCATAGAAGGTGGTGATCCAATTCTAGTGCCATGCAACCTTCCGAAGTTAAAAATATTGATGCCTATCTTAGCACTTTCCCCTATCAGCAGCATAGCTTACTACAACAAAAAGTCAGTCAGTCCTGGAAAGATCTGGAAAATCGTGACCAAGGGTTATGATTGAGAGACGAAAATAATTTTAAGTATTGGTGCAAGAATGATTTAATGAATAATTTTCAGTGTTTTATAATGGAGGTGTGTAAACTAAACAAAACCCCATTTCTGATGAGTGAAAATGAGGATTACATTCTTTTTAATAAATCACAAGAGGATGATGTGCCATGAATTTTGTTGAGCTTTAAGGTGACTAGTGAGTTTGCATTCCTGAACCCTGAAGATGGTTTTCCATGATTTCCCATTTTTATACCAGGCACATGCTAGTGCTGTACCGTAAGGTCACGGCCGCTTCCTTCCCACTTCTAGCTCTTTCCTATCTCATTGTGGGCTTAATAAGACCTATCTGTGTAAGTGCAACATAAAGCAACTTCTATAAAATAAAATAAAATTTTAAAAAATTGACTAGTGCTTTAGATATTCAAGTGTTTCGTACAAATATCACTGTACCTACTCAACAATTCAGGTGGATTTTGGAGATTTGAAATATATTTCTTTGCATGTTTTACGTAACGGGCTATGGTTAATGGTGATGTATAGCATTTCATGCAAGGTTAGTGATGTTATTTGTTGACGTCTATTTATCTTATTTGCTGACCACAGTTTCTTATGTGAAATATTTTCATACTGTATGTCTATTTCAACCTGACATTGATAAAATAATTCTCTCTTCGCTGTTTTCCCACTGAAATTACAATTAGACTTACAATAGAATTACGTGATAATGCTATGTTTGGTGTATAAATATTCATATTTTAAGTTTTTGAGTTGCATTTCATGACGTTCGACTTGTGTTTTTTTTAAGAGACTCAGAATAAACATGCATAATTTTCCCCTCAACCTCTCATGTCGCCCACCGATATCTACCATGTTTTTTCTGGGTTACGGTCTGAAATAATTGTAGTTGGTCTTGATTTTCATAAAACTTATATTTAGTTTCAGAGCACGAATTTTGTCATTATTCACTCCACCCAATACTGTATACTTCCTAGTGTTTTCTTACTCCAGTTGCCAATGTACTGATACGGAGCAAACTGAAGACAAGGTTTTCCTTTGCAATCTCTAATTTACTGTGTAACTATCATTCCAGTACTGACCCAAAACTGTTCTCAGTGTGTTAATGCTATAATAAATTTTTCTCAGTTTCTGTCGATTGTTAATGAGGTGTGATCTGATTAAACATAATTATGTTGATGATATTTTAAGGTATGTTACTTACCCACATTAAGTGGAGTGAATAATGACAAAATAATGTCCAGAAATATTTTTAAATTTTTTTTTTTTTTTTTAAAACAATATAATTGGTCCAGCTATAATTTTCCAGCTAACTCATTCCTGTTGTCAGTGTTACACCTCAGTGTGTCAATTTGGGCTCATCATTTGGTAACTAACACACCTAGCAAGACTCATAGGTAGTGCATACTATAGAGGCCACTTGTGTAGGCTACTTAAAGCCACAGAGACTTTTCTCTTTTTCAAAAAAAATTATGCTTGCTAGGCCATCATATGTTACAGAAATCGATTCCTATAGAGAAGCTGAAATATTTGTCGCAAATGAGTAAATTTATAATATCAATATAATTGAACTTGATAAATTTTCCAGCTAACTCATTCCATTTGACAGCATTTCGCCCCAGTGTGCCAGTTTGGACTCATTAATTAGTACCTAGCATACCTAATGTACATTGTTGACAAAATATTTTAATACTGGAAACCCGAACTACTCAACTGTATTTTAAAAACCAAGGCAATGTTCGAAAGTGCATGTATTGTAAACATACAGTAGGACCTACTATTATTTTCTGAAATCTTCTGTTTATTTATTTTTCCCATCGTTTGCTAGCCACTATGTCATGTCATCATTTCATTAGCAGAACGTCAGAATAACATAAATGATATTTCTTTAAATTGTTTTTGTAAGTTAACTAATTTTTTAAAATTGTTTCTGTTACAAGGTATTCCATTTAGAATTTCCAAATACTTCATAGATAATAATTTCGACTGTTCAAGACAGGCTTTTGTACTAGTAATATCGCTAATCTTGATGGATCACAGTAAATGATGATGATGTTGTTGTTGTTGTTGTTGTTTGAGCGATCAGTCCTTGGACTGGTTTGAAGCAGCCCTCCATGCCACCGTATCCTTTGCTAATCATTTCATTTCTGTGTAACTACTATATCTTACATCTGCTCTAATTCTTCTTCTTCTTATTCTTCTACAGCTTTTCCCACACCTGTGGGGTCATGGGTGCAAAATGTGTCGCACATGTGGAATTGGCCCTGTTTTACGACCGGATGCCCTTCCTGATGCCAACCTTATACGGAAGGATGTAATCACTATTGCGTGTTTCTGTGGTGGTTGGTAATGTAGTGTGTTGTCTCAATATGAAGAGGGAAGTGTTGGAACAAACACAAACCCCCAGTCCCCGAGCCAGAAGAATTAATCAAACACGATTAAAATCCCCGACCCGGCCGGGAATTGAACCCGGGACCCTCTGAACCGAAGGCCTCAAAGCCGACCTTTCAGCCAATGAGTTGGACCCTACATCTGCTCTAATTTGCTCATCATATTCATACCTTGGTTTACCCCTGTAACTTTCTTTGTTGATAATAAATAAAATCATGAATAAAAATATATATTAAAAAATTACTCAAAAACTTAATAAAATTAATAAGCATAATTAACCGAAATGTCCGTAGTATGGGCGCCAGAGTTCACCAGAATGGATCCCTCGAATTTAGATAAGAGCATGATAAACTGTATATCCCAGGGCGTGTACATAATGCTGCGTACTGGTACATCTGCTGCAGGCCTTACCTAACCTCCTGAAAACGACTAATTAGGTAGGAACTGCACCTAGGTTCATCAATAACACTGATTCTAAAATAGCTAACTATATTCTTAACAAATTCCGTGCATGAGCACCTCATCAACATACAACATTATACATATAATACACACATAAAATATTGCTGGAAGACTCCATATTTACAACAACAACAATAATAATGAAAATCGTGGGAAAACGAAAGCGAGAACTAAGCTACCATTTGTAGATGGTCCGATGAACAATGTACATGTATGAAGATAAATACCCTTCACTGTCTCTATATCAATTCGACTTACCGATTCTCATAATCGGCAGTTATCACATCACACAGATACTGTACCTTGTACTACTGTGTTCACATATTTTAACACTTGTTGTAAAGATATATACACACGTCTGTCGATCCTCAACATAAATTATGGAAAGTCTGAGATAGCTTTCACCAACATATAATGCTAGGCCGCCACAAGTGCTACAATACTTAATGCGCAAGCACTCTCCACAATCAGCCACTTTCCACGAACATAACAAGACTACGCTCCACGAACGTTTGAAGTCCAGTCCGTTGCAGCCGTGTCACTCCAGTACCGTGTATCAGCACCACTTCCTTCCCGTACAGTGCGTCAGTTGTAGTTGTAGTTGTACAGTGCTACTTGTTGTAGTTATCTTCTTTCTCGTTCCATTACAATCACCTCTACAATCACCCTTACAATGTCCCTTTACAATGTTTCTGGTTGCCGCCGTATGATCAACCTTTATAGACATCAACATCCCCCTCCTCTCAGATGATACGCCTGGATTGGTGCTTGCCAGCCAATCATGGGTGGTCCTCTTCTCAAGCCCAAGCCCTGAACTACTTCTTCCTCCCAAGACAATAACAAACTCTGGGGTATATTCCATGAATCACCAAACTTTCCTAATACAACAACAAGCTCATCTCATCAGGCTGGGATATATACATGACTCATGAATTTCCCGACACAAGTACATCACAACAAACACTGGGGTAGCCATATGACTCATTCAAATTAACAGAGTTATTAAAGCAATGTTTTCCCACTCGTGAAAACAAATTACTCATACCTACATATGTGGATATCTTCCAGCTTACCAATATAACTGGCAAAATATACAAATGAAATACTGATGATAATAATAATAATAATAATAATAATAATAATAATAATAATAATAAAAATCGAATACTGACAATAATATCTCTAACTTCTACATATAATTCTGGGGTGTGATATATGTACTATCACACCCCTACCATTCTTACTGTTTGCACTTCCCTCATAAACCAACTGAACAAGTCCTGGGTGTCTTGAGATGTGTCTTATCATTCTCTCTCTTCTTCTTGTGAAATTTAGGCAAATTGATCTCCTCTTATCAATTCAATTCATTATCTCTTCATTTGTGATTCGATGTAACCATTTCATCTTCAGCATTCTTCTGTAACACCACATTTCAAAAGCTTCTATTCTTTTTCTTTCTAAACTAGTTATCGTCCATCTTTCACTTCCAGACATTGCCACGCTGCAGATAAGTCTTCAAAAACATTTTTCTAATTCATATATCAGTGTTTGAATTGAGCAAATTTATTTTCTTAAGAAAGGTCTTCCATGCTTGTACTAGTCTGCATTTTATGTCCTTCTCACTTCTGCCATTGTTAGTTTACTATCCAAGTAATAATATTTGACTACTTCCTTTCATATTTTATTTCCTAATCTAATATTATTCCTGCTTCACCTGACTTCGTTCGACTGCACTCCTGTAGGCCTACTTTTATTTTGCGCTTATTTATTTTCTTCTTGAACTCCTTCCCCAAGACTCTGTCCATGCCTTTGCCTATCACATGTCCAGCAAGTCCATGCAAGTAAAAATATGTTCAGACATGATAATACAGCTTTTGGGCTTTTGCTGTTGGAATTTCACAGGGAGCCATCTGGTGACGAACGAGAGTACCACTTACAGTAGTCCAACGGTAAAGTATCCTCTAATTCAAACCATCATTATTAGAGAAATATTCCTCATGAACAGCCGAGATTTTGTTCTGAAGACTCGGAGCAAAGTTCTCCGCGAAACTTAAAGAATTTCACCTTGTTTTCTTGATTTGGCCATGTTATTATGTCTATTATTACGGGTCATGAAAGATTCAATCTAAAAATATATTTCTTTCAGGCCACATCATTTCTGAAGTACAACAATCAGCAGTGGTTTATGGAGGAAATATTGAAAGTTCTTGCCAACTTGAAGATAATCCAGAACAGGTTCTTCAGTTTAAAGAAGGTAACTTTTCACTACTCTGCAGGTGTAGTTGTACATTTCTTTGTTCTAGTGAAACCTGCATTAATCTTCAGTGAATGCTTAGCTGAAGGTCTTTATGTAAATGTAGACCATTTAAATAGTGTTCACTCTTCTTCTTCATCATCATCATCATCATCATTGTGAACTGACTCCAGTTTGCCCATTCAAGTGCTCTACTTTTGTTTTCTTTCTGTAGCCACTCAAACCCCTGTGTTTCAAGGCTGTCAAATGGCATGTAAATTTTTGCATATTATGCACTGCACTATTGAAGTAATGGATGCTCTGGTATGATCTAGAAGCACTGAAATTTATTCTTCTTTGAGAGCTGATTAGTCATGTTCGTGATCACTGTCACTGTTCTGTCTAAAGTACCATATTTCTTCAAATCCAAGATGACCTTGACTGCAAGACAACTCCTACTTTTTCCTCCAAACAAATTTTGGTGAATTACCACGTACAGCAGAAGTCTGTTATAGCGAGAAATCATAACGTCGAAAAATTTACTCGCTATAGCAGATTGTCGTTATATCCGATTTTGTATAAAAGTCGGAAAACCCCCATGCATATAAAAATCGGTATGAAACAGCAATCAGTTTGTTCAAAACTTGCGTTTCCGCAGACGATATCCACACTACGGCTTACTTGTTTGTTATTTTTCGAAATCTGATACTACATGAAAGTGTCTGTTTAATCCTCTTGGAGCCAAGAGCCGATCGGGTCGGCCGCTCCCCATCAGCTGGAAGAGGCCAGAGCTCCGCCTCCGCTCTACTACTGTAAAGTGCCAGGCCGTTTTCAGTGGAAGTACATGTATTTTAAAATTCGCGTATATCTACCGGTGTGTAGCAAATACCAGCATGAAATTTTCTACATATCGACTACGTAGAATAAGAAACTGTTTTGGAGTGATATAAAGAGTCAAAGATGTTTTATTGTTGATTTATAGTTGTCGATAACATTTATTTTTAGGAAGAGAAAAATATTCTCGCACTTTCTCTCTCAATATCTACTTTGAAAAATAATTTACGATACAAAAGAATATACGTAATTATGTATAATGTATTTCTAAATACAGTTCTATAGAATGACTAGTTTGAACGAGAAAAATAAAAATGTAAAAAATAAAAATTCAAACATGTCACTAGTAAAAACAAGACAATTTTACTCACCGATGAAATTCGCGTGTATGTATCGATGTTTGCCAAATACTGACAACAAATTTTCTACGTGCGGACAACACAGTATTAAAATAATTCTGAATTATTAAATAAGTAAAAAATAGTAGTTGATATTATAGTTTTTATGTTTTCAGAAAAAATAGTTTCTCGTTTTCGGTTGTATTATATATTAGAAAAATAATTTTACATTACAACAGAATTTACGAAATTAAGAAATGTATGGCACTAAAGCCGTGATTTGCTTTGACCTACTAAGCGACCGCTGCTCAGTTCGGTACCTGCAGTTTATGAGGTGAATCATGGTCAGTGAGACGGATCCTCTCAGTAAGTATTCTTGGTTTTCCAGACCGGGGTCACCCTCTCACCCTCAGATATCTCCTCAATTGCAATCAGTTAGGGCCACTTAGATTGAGTGAACCTTGAACTAACCCTCAGGACCAGGCGTAAATTCTTGACCTGGGCGGGAATCGAACCCATGACCTCCGGGTGAGAGGCAGGCACGCTACACTTGGCCCGCGGAGACCGGCATTTAGGTGATGATAGAGGACTATATGTGACTGTAAGGTTTAGCAGAAAGTAAGTGAAAAGTAAATTGAAGTATGATATGGGCAGAGAATCAGACGGTAGGGCATGTTTAGGTCCAAGAACTTCCTTGAAGGAACAGGAGGTTGAGGAATGTTGTCGGGTTCATTGGGACAAATTTCCACAAAATGTTCTCCAGAGACATCATCATCATATTCGTTATCACTAGTTTCATCTACCACCATATTCAGAGTAGCTTTAGTGCTGTTAGACACAATTAAACGTCTCTCCTTTAGCTGCGGTGATTCCGCGGACATGTCCGGTATAATTTCGTCGCTACTCTCTGAACTAAATTCCCTATCGCTATCCGATAAATCATCCGCGTTAACTTCGCACTGTTCCAGATACTGCATTAATTTATTGTCATCAACACCTGTTGAAAAAATATCACGTGAACAACATGCCATTTTCCTGTCACAAATCCACTCACTGCAAGGAGCAATCTCTTACTGACCGGTTAGCGGTATTTGTACACACAGGAAACGACTCTTGTGAAAGGTATAACACCCTTTTAGAACTGCCAAAGCAAGGCCAGGCACACAATAACGTGTAGCCCCTTTACTATGGGTTGTAACAAAAGTATGCACGTCACTATAGGTTGCTTCAAAATTATGTATATCACAGAATTTTAAGCCGGCTGATATAATTGGCTCTGGCAACTTCCGACTGGATTGCTAAAGGCCAACCAGATCGGCTCTGGCAACGTAAAGGGCGGGTGCTCGCACTACCGCCTGGCACCAAGAGAGTTAATGACATTCTGAAAAAAATATAGTGCCGTATTTCTCCGAATCCAAGATGAACCTCACTTTTTCCTTCAAAAAATTTTAATCAGGCTCAAAAAGTACTTTGTAAAATCATATGAATGCCTTTGTTGTACAGTAGGCCTTCGTATTTTTAGACTATTTTTAGACGCCGAACATTGACTTTCGTCATGCCGTATTTTTTTTGCGGCTGCACAATTATTCTTTATTTCCTCGGGTTTAAGGACCATTAACTTAAAATTGGCATCTTAATACCGAAGAGAACCCATTGAAAATTTGCCGGCTTTACCTATTCCATGTATCTCTACATTACGACGATCCATCAGGAAACTATTCTTGCTGTCTATAAAACTGTTACTTTTACTCAGCATCAGATATAACCGGCTACCGCTACACGCATGTCTCGCTTGCCGGGTTCGGCCAAATTCATCGGCTAGCGATGTATATGTCTAATCGCGGACGTTGAAAGCCATTCCGCCCTTGCGTTTTTCATGCATATACCTCACTATTTCATCTTCGACTTCTTTAAAGCGTCCTTGTTGCAGACCACTGAATGCATTTTTTGTACAGTACGAATTTTTTTAGCTCTTTGTCTTCACGCGAACGCCATATATTGGCTTTAGTTAGGCCTATGCCGTATTTTCTTGCGGCTGCACAATTATTCTACATTTCCGAGTATTTAATAACCATTTACTTAAAATTGGCATCATAACATCGACTAAAACCCGTTGAAAATTTGCCGCCAATACCTTTTCCACGTATCTTTACAATACGACTACCCATCACGAAAATATTCCTACTGTCTATAAGACTTAATTTTACTAAGCATCAAGTACAATAGACGCGTTATAACTCTGCCACTGAGTAGCCATGGCCTTTCTAAGAATTCGAAGGCTCGCATGTTTTGATGTCATTCTGCAGATTTGAGAAATGTTTCTGTAGAGGTTAATAGAACGCCATACTCTCTTCACTATTTCCTGAGATCCAGTGACGTTACACACACTGTACAACGGGTTGTCGCAGCTAGCGATGTAGGCTATAGTAAAGAGGCGGTCGTTTGTCAACGAGTTTTCTGAGCGTGTGAAAAGAAGTGGCGTGGTTACCACGGTAGTTGCCAGTGGTATCCATTAATTTACTGTTAGGCCGCGAATGCAAGACAACCCTTGAGTTTTCGCATAAGATTCTGAGGAAAAAAAGTCTTGGATACGGAGAAATATGGTATCAGTCCAGAGGTTTCTGTGTCAAACACTTCAGTTCTCTTCTTCAAACAGCGTCACGTAACCTAACCGTATATGTATCATGAAAACATATTTCAAACGCATGTAGAAAAATAACCTTCTCGCGAAAAATTTACATTTAAATAGCCTTTCCGAAATTTAACTAGACGCGAGAAGATATGAAATATCCTCTGAAATCAGTGATATACTCTGCCATATCTTGAGGTGTATCAGATTCTTACTTAATTTCCGTATATAACATTAAAATTAAGATATCGTTTAATTCAGTATTTTTAGCGAGTTAACAACTGCTATCGGCCACGTTATTTGCGCATTTATTACGAAATATGTTATCCTCTTTCATTTCGAATTTTCTTTAGAGAACAGCAGTCGACGGGTATTACTAATCAACTCCAACATCGCCTTTGAACGTCGACCAGAGAGCTCGCAAACGCACAAAGTGAGAAAACTACCATACGGTACCGAAGAAGATCGATCGCATTTTGTTGCAAACGTTTGTTTTCTTATTCAAACAGCGTCACCTATCCTAACTTAACCGTACTATACGTATGATGAAAACACACTTCAATCGCCAGTAGAGAAATGATAACATTCTCGCTATACATTTTCATATTAGCCTTTCCGAATTTTTTTTTTTTTGCTAGGGGCTTTACGTCGCACCGACACAGATAGGTCTTATGGCGACGATGGGATAGGAAAGGCCTAGGAGTTGGAAGGAAGCAGCCGTGGCCTTAATTAAGGTACAGCCCCAGCATTTGCCTGGTGTGAAAATGGGAAACCACGGAAAACCATCTTCAGGGCTGCCGATAGTGGGATTCGAACCTACTATCTCCCGGATGCAAGCTCACAGCCGCGCGCCTCTACGCGCACGGCCAACTCGCCCGGTTTTCCGAAATTTAACCACATACGAGAAAATATAAAGTAACCTCCGAAATCAAAATTAAGCACTCTGCCATATCTCGAGGTGTATCCCATTCTTAATTGCAGTATTTAGCCTCAAAATTAAGAGTGGTCGTTTAGTCCACCTTAATTTTTAACGCGTTAACAACCGTTTAGTACGCATTTATTACGAAAATATGTTTCTCTTTCATTTCGAATTTTCTTTGCGGAACAGCAGTCGACGGGTATTACTAATCAACTCCGACATCGCCTGCGAATGTCGACGAGAGAACTCACTCGTGCACATAGCGAGGGAACGATGCCAAAGGTAATCAATCACATGCAATATCATCGCTGGGCTGCATAAATATTGGTAAGGGAAAAAAATCGCACGCGCTTAATCACTCGTAATTACGGATGCGTCAGTGATAGGGCTCTCGCTGTAACCGAAGGACGATATACAGTTTAATACAGGAATTTTGAAGGGACTGAAAAAATCGACGCTATATTGGAGTTCTCGTTATATGCTGTACTCGCTATAGCGGACTTCTACTGTATGTAAGAATGACTGACAGTAAATACAATAAACAATTTTTCTGTTTTCCTTACTTATTACAAATGTCTGCAGATCTCTGCTCAGTCAATAGTTTTTTTTTTTTAATGTTTGCTGGTCTAATATTGATCCAATATCTTTTAAATTTAGACTTAATTCTGAATACCATAGCATGCATTAAAACCTTCATTTTTAGAAATTGTTTTTTAAATCCCCAATGATGTACATTTGCCATAAGAAAGTCTACAGTGATTGAATGACATGTCAAAATAAATAGGATGCCCTGTACATTTTGGTTTGTTTTAAATAAATAAAACCTTTCTTTTATCAAATGTGCCAGTGTTCAGTCTCAGAATCTTGAGCCCAAAAAGCAAACTTCTGACCAACCAGCTGATCTGCATGATTTTATACTATTATTGATATTTAGTTCAATATTTCTAATTAACTACTTGCAGTCATTATGTTACTTCTCTTGCTTGTGTCATTTTATTACATCACAATTTGTGAAAATTACTCTAAATAGAGAAAATTTAATCTGTGTTAATATTTCTAACTAGTTCTTTGTGTCTATATTGATACAGAAAGAAGATGATGGTATGGTATTGACTGATGAAGAACAGAAGCTGGTTAGCGACACGAAGATGGATCAGTTGGTGCATCAGTACTCAGAACACAAACACATGCTGCACACTGTGGAACCTTTGCTGGTACATTTTCTTCTATTATTGTAATGCCCGCCCATTAAGAACAAACTTTATGATGGCAGAACAGTTTTATTGTGAAGATATTTGTTACAATGAATTGTCCTGTTGTATTCATTCTAATAAGGCAATCATACAGCCATAAAAACAAGATTGTATTATTATTATTATTATTATTATTATTATTATTATTATTATTATTATTATTATTATTATTGTTAGGATTAATGATAAATATCATTCATGTTACGTATATTATTGTTGTTTTAGCTTCCTATCACTATGTCATTGGAATCGTTTTGGCTTGATCTTTGTAGTCTGTTGGATGGATACTGCATGACAACATTTTTCTGTGCTTTCTATTACATCATTGTCTGTTCAGTGTCTGTTTTAACTGCTAATTGTGTGCAAAATATTGTAAACTAGCTGATGTACCCGTGCTTCACTACAGAATTCTCAGAAAGACTGTCTCTGTGGTTTTCCCGACTGAAGTCAACATAGGTCATTACAATGATGTCAGTAGGAATGTCGCGATTAAAAGCAATGTTATTATATAAAATATTTGATCAAATGAAAAACCGCACATTTTCACACTTTTAACTATCACAACAAACAATGGTCAGTGTAATGTTATTGTTGATCAATTTTATGAGCTTTCTGTATTTAGTTTTCTTCCGACTCTGTGTGATATTAGGGCATCTTATGTAAAGTGAGGCCTCCTTTCTCTCATGACTCCCTCTTTTTTTACTATTCAAGCAATCATTCCTTCATGATTTTTCTCATTTTTATAATCATCTTCACAATTTCTCTTGTCGATATGGACCGATGGCCATGCGTTTTTACACCTTAAGACAATCATGACGAAATCCGTCGCCAGTTAACACGATTGAACAATATTTCCATGTTAGCAATGCTCGGTGTTTATATGGACTAAGCAACAAAAGTATAAATTCATCTAGATTCATGAATTCTCTTGTTATAGTTGTCCCCCTATGAGTTGGGGTGGTAAAATAACACCCACAGTATCCTCTGCTTGTTGTGAGAGGCGACTAAATGTGGCCCCACAGGCTTTGAACTTGGGAGGGTGGGTTGGGAAACACGGGGCTCTTAGCTTAGTCCTGGCATTGCTTCCATTTACTTGTGTCAGGCTCCTCACTTTCATCTGTCCTATCTGACTTCCCATTGTCAACTCTTGTCCTTTTCTGACTCCGACAGTAGTATGTATGGAGGCCTGTAGAGTCTTTCATTTTCACGCCGTTTGTGGCCCTGGACAGGAAAGATGGACAGTGGCGGATAATACCTAACAAAGTCGTGCAAAGAGTTAGAACCCGTTACAGATACTATGCGTAAGAGGAGACTGGGATTCTTTGGACATATCATGAGGATGCAGGATTCGAGACTTCTGAAACAACTAGTACAACACAATCTTGTCTCAAAAAATACCACAACAGGATGTAAATGAATCAGAGAAGTAAGAGAGGATCTGAAGGAAATAGGCCTTACAATGGGAGACACCACAAATAAGATAAAATTGAATACAAAACTTAAAAATACAAACCTCCGCTTTACCCTTACACGAAACAAACCAACAACACGCATATTTTCAACTGAGGAAAGGGCACAGAGATTGGAGCGTCTGAAGAAGTACTGGGAGGACCGCAAAGCCTGAACAATCCCTTCGAAGAGACCTGAACGACGGACTGACTAAAGTGATCCTATGCGATCATAAAAGAAGCATAAGAAGAAGAAGAAGACTAACATAAATAATTATTAAGGGGATGAAGAGCTCACAAAATTTGGCTGTTATGCAAAGAGAATGATTACAGTACATGCCAACAATAGTTTGTTGATCAAGTCATCAAAATTATATTCGCATTCACTAGTGTATATAAATGTACTCATTATTTTGGACCCTGATTCAAATAACCAGAACAGGGGGAAAATTGAAAAAAAACTGGAAATAAAACAAGTTATTAAAATATATGAACTTAAATTATGATAACATTTGAACTGACCTTCACCCAGACACTTTCTGAAATTGACTTCACCAGGTTGCTTAAAATTGAAATGGACATGAGGTTAACATGTTATAAGAAAGTATAAAAGGAAGTCTCTATGAACAGTAATTGTTAAAATCCTAAGAAACCATATTAAAACTTGCATCCCTGCCATTACATTAATAAAAATGTAGCAGAACACACGTTGAACTACTCATTTCATGTTTTATGAACTAGCTGCATTGTATATATATAAAACACACATGAAATCAATTAAGTAATTAATCCCCAATTTTTCATAGATACAGTCATTTGGGGTAATTTCGGACACTTTTAGTGTTTTTTTTTGTTTATGCTCCTTATTAATGAATTTAATTTATATTATTTTAATTTCTACGTCTAGATACATATCCAAGAGATAAAATAAACACCGGAAGAAACACAAAAACACACATCGTCGTGTTTAAAAAAATATTAAAATGTGTCCGAAGTTACCCCATATGTTGGGGTAAATTCGGACAGGCATTGTTTTTAAGTTACCGTCCACGACTACCTCATGTATGGGGTTATTTCGGACAGTTATTTGCGAAAAAATATATGTACATGAAATAGCAGAATTATTCCTTATTTACATAACAAAACAAACAAAACTTTGCCCAAAATACAATATAGTTTACTTTCTATTCAATTTAGTCATTCGTGTGGATTATTTACACAACGTCTGTATCAAAGGTGAATATTCCCCTTTTCTCTTTTGGTGCCGGTAGAATTTTGGCAATCTGGTCCTTCAGAACTGTGTCCTTATCCTCGACACTCGGAAACACAAACATTTTCTTGCTTCCCCTGTGTGACCGTAGGAATTTTACGACGACGTCTTGAGCTCCTATGTTGACCGTCACACCAACATATTGCCTAGTTTGTTTCTTGCTCCCAGACTCGTAATCGTAGTTCACTACGACGAAACTTTCTAGTCCAAGTGTGGAACTGCATGATTGGTCATCTGATAACTGTGGAACTTCTTCCTGATTTTCTACAGCAGTTTCACTGTCACGAAAGCGACCACCCACGATAGATTTTTCCCAGAGGAACATTCAGTTTACGACAGCGAGATGATGCGGTAGAACCAGAGCCGTAACGAGCTTGAGATAGTACTGTCTCGAAAGTGGATGACCAAGACAATTCCTTTGCATTTGAATCTGAGTTTCTGGATACCTTCTAAGGACTCTGGGGGTCAAGAGGAATTAATCCAGTGCTGCGGAAGCCACTTCTGATATTATCTCCTTTTCGCGCCTCTATCTTATCTAGCATCTCCTTCAGAAGAGATGAGAAATCATCTCTAGAAATAGGCCCACGTGTACACTTCTTCCAGTTCGTCAGCACATCCTTCCAGGCTTTCTTAAGTGGCCCAAAAAAGCACAAGTCTAAAGGTTGTAGAATATGTGTGCTATTTGGTGGGAGAAGGATAAAAGAAATGTTTTTTTCACATTCTTGAACAACTGAGAGAGACACATGGCTCGATAAATTGTCCCCAATCATGACTTTTGGTCTATCCAACTGTTTCAAATACGGCAGTCCAACCATTAAGAACCAGTCTTCAAAAATCGATAGATTGAACCATCCACTTTTGTTTCTGTTGCATCGGGTGCCAGGAGGGCCACCTTGTTGTCAGGTATCCCACAGATGCTCAGACTTGTACAAAACGTACGGGGGCAGTATTTTCCATCCCCACTTGCACACATCATGACAGAAATACTTGTCTTGGAGAAGTCCATTACTCTCTCCGCTTGCGTAATCCCTCTCCTAACAATCACGTGTTTCTTCCCAGGGTCATCTCTTAAGTTGGTTTCGTCATAGTTTATGACATTTTACGGTGGAATGTTTTCCAGAGTGGGTTGCACGTTAATGAAAAATTTGCGCACTGACTCTGAGCTAACCTCAGCACGAGCTCTCTTAATGTTCTCTGAGAGGTGAACAGAGAGAATGCTGGAGTGCTTCTTTAAGAAAGACTTTGTCCATTCAACACCTAGAAGATTCTGGGTAAATCTCCTCTCCTTTCTTCCAATCCTGTCAAGGTACCCCTTTACAATATATCGAATATCACTTGAAGTGAGAGGATATCCCCGGTGTGCTGCTCAGATGATCCCGTGTACAAGCATTTCCTCCTCTTCAGTGTCCAGGACAGGTGGTGCTCCGATTGCTTTGGGGTTGGTGCAGTTCACCTTATTCTCCAGGGTCTATCGCGGTACCTGAAAATACTCCGCGGCTTTGTGGTAAGACATTTTTCCAGCCTTAATGGCATTTACTGCCGCATCGAGTTTACTTTTCTCGTAGTTGCAATACAACTGTCCTCCTAATCTTCTCTTGTACACACGCAGCATAGTTCGAAATTACCCCAGTCTTGTATAGATTCACAGAAAAATGTGTGTAGAACGAAGTGGTTAAAGATAAACTTTGTAGAAGCTTCCCAGATACTTTCAAACACAACAGAACAAATGGTAGACAATAGTGAACAGCAGCTGGACTCTTTTAATACCTGTGTACACTAAGAAGTTCCTGTACCAATTGTCAAGGCTATAATGAAGCCGACAACAACAACCATTATTAACGTGACAATTTCGTAAGTAACGCAGGATATACGCGCTAAAATTGGCACGGGAATTCGTCTTGTATTTTTAAAATTTCAGCACGGGAATTCTATCTTGGAAAATTCAGAGTGACCAACCGTGAAACGAAAAAGTACCATTTCGTCCGAAATTACCTCCTGCGTCCGAAATAACCCCAAATGACTGTACATGTTACATTCATTACATGCAATAACAAAAGCTGGAAAGAGTACTTTCTTCAAGAGAAAATTCATAACCAGGTTATAATATTGGAAGAGGAAATTCGTAATTGAATTCAAAATTACTTGCACAAGAATGTTTACTACTGAAGGAACTTAGTGATTAACCCTGAATTCAGAGTTTACACATTCCCTTTCAATGGAATTAATAGAGGTTCATCAACTCAGTAATTAATAATAGTAATGTAATCAAAAAATGAGAAAGCCTCAGCCCTTCAGCTTACCACGGACAAATGAAAAGTATGGTTAATGATTTTGTAGGATATGTGCCACCAAGGTAATGAATCCTATTTGTTAAATGACAAAATGCAGATGTGGGATAGGCTCTTCCTTCATTAAAATGAAGTAAACACACTGTTCCTTTTCAATGCAGTTCTAGTCTTGTTTTACAGATATTAAACTTAATTTTTCTTTAAATTCCTGGAAGTTCTTGAAGGAAACAGTACTGACATGATCTTGATAGGTCTCTAAACTTTGATCAAGAGCCTTGGCCAAACTTTCATTGTCTACTCGACAACACCTATCATCTGGAGCTTCTTGGTGGGCAGATGTGGTATCAGATAAGTACTCTGGGCAGTTTGGAAACTGAGAAGGAACAGCTCCTAAAATGTTTAGACCAAATTAGAATGCATTCACCTAGATATAAATGCACTCATCTATTCATTCATGGCACCACTTACTTCACAGGACTATGTCATGTCTTAGATATATCTGGTTGATTTTAATATAAAAGGAATAGCACACTAGGAGACAGAGAAAATCATTGAGTGAATGTAATTTACAATAATTATATAGAACCTAACACAATTGCAATAAACACAATAACATTGCTGTCTAGCCTGAATTAAAAATATTAACCCACACTAAGAGCAGTGGCGGCTCGTGAAAAAATCGTCCTACATGCTACAAAAAAAACAAGCTAAATACGCTGTTTTAAATCTGCATATTGCCATGATGAACAACGCATACTTCAAACTTGGTAACAACAACAACAATAATAATAATAAAACTTTTCTCACAATTTTTAACTCAGAACAAACAAAAATAGCATTAATTTGGAAGCAGATGAATACTTCAACAACATACTGTCTACGAGATAAATAATTCATTCGAGAAATATTGTTTTTACTAACCTAATGGCACAGTATGAAGTCCATATGGTGATCTTTTTTGCTGCAAAACTTGTCAGTCACATTTTGGGTGAAGTTCATTATTTCCGAGATAAGCTTTTTCTCGATTGATAGCATCGCTAATGCATTCAACCGTTTCTGACACATACTATTTCGAAGGAACTTTTTAATCCTTTTAAGACTCAAAAAGCATCTTTCCGGTTCTGAAGTGGTCATTGGAATAGTAATCAAAATCCTGAATAATTCTGTAATTTGGGCGAAGATACCTTGAAGTTTGTTCTTCAGGATTAGTTGAAGCAAGGGAACTGCACCGTCGGTTTCTCTGAAATCAGTTCCTTCATACAGAACGCTAAGCTCAGTCATTAGTCTATTCTTGTTTGGGAGTCTGTATACGTCACACATGGCGTTAACTCCTTTTACAGGGAACTGATTGAACAGCCAGACTGTCAGTGGACTGTTTCTTTGAAAACAAAATGTATGAATTATGTATTGACACATTCAAGAAATGCTAAAACAGTTTTATGTACCACTTTTGTGACCTTTCCTTTCCACGGCATAAGGTTCTGCCATTTGGTCCCCTACAAGAATTGTATACGAAAATGCATTTATGTTTCTCAATTTCCTTTCCCCTAATTGTTTTGCAGATTATTTCATTGCTATGAAATGTTGAAATGAAGGAGACATCCCTCTTATCTATCCATTTCAACACCATTACTCCGTTGATTTATGCAGCAATGTCTTCTCCTTCTTTAGTTTTTTTATGTCTGACTGAATCTGGAACAGTTTTATATTCATTTTGAGGGTGCCAGCAACATTTATGCCCTTTACTTTAAGAAAAATAGAAAGTGATGCAGAATTGCTGTCTAGCCTGAATTAAAAATATGCACTGACACGCGGCCTGACAGTCTGGCATTCAGACTGGATTTAGTAAAATCAAACTGCCTGTAATTCTGGATGCCCCTCAGGAAATCTTCCACCAGCATGGCTAGTGGAAAGACGTTTTATTGAGAAAATTCCACCAACTGGATAAAAAGCAAGGTCCCAAAGGTAATGTGCTGTATGTAAGGCACAAAAGAACAAATGGAAGGATACTGTATACTGCTGTCTGAACTGTGAAGTTGGGCTATGTCTTGAGTTTTATTTCAAAGAAGTTAACACAAAAATGATCCTGTGAATTTGAAAGGAATGCCCTTTTAGTACCTGCGAATATATGTAGATTGAGTATTATCAGTTGCTTTCTTTGTAAATATACGTGAAACAAATACCAAAAGTGGAACTTATCCAAATTACAGTGAAACTCTATTAAGAAGTTTTTCAAGGGACCACAAAAAAAAAAAACTTCTTAAGCAGGAAACTTCTTAAAAGGGGTAATGTCCGAAAACTTATTCTGTCCTTTGACATACATGTGAAACACACAGCCAACAGATTTCCTTGTTTGTGAACAATATCGAAATAGGCTGATAAATAAGAGCTGCTAAAAGAAAGCCACAATATACTGTAAATATTAGATTATCATGACATGTATTTTTAGAGATAAAGTAAAATACTGTAATTGAACATACTGTATTATAAAAATTCTTGGTAGGAGAAGGGAACATATTATATAAAACCTTGCACAAGGGATAAAAAATACTAAGAACATTAAAATGGTAGATGGTAACCGTAGTCTACATTATGTAAATTCCATACTGTATTAGACATTAAATACATTTCCAAACACAAAAGTCAAGGCTCCTACTTGGAAAAGAAATTGTCCAGGGTTGACTGTTTTAGGTTTTTACTGCTTTCTTGAACTATAAACCTCTCCATTTCCCACATTGCCTTCCACGTGTTGTGAGGCACACTGACTGAACCTTCTATAAACCGCCTCAGTTTTTCAAGGCAGATGCTTGCCTCACTGCAAGATGGTCTTGGGGGATTCTCTTCCTCAACCTCCTCCTCTTCTTCTTCAATCTCCTCATCTCCTGCCTGAATTTCCTTGCAGATCTCATCGATGGTCTGCTCCTCGCAAGGAATTACCATATCATCAATGGCAGTGAAGTCGTCGAAACTACTGGTAATTTCCATATTCTCCTGTATAGTTTTCCAGCACCCTGGCTCTTCATCAACAACTTCCATAATAATGCTGTTGGTACCACCACCGAAGCCTGCTTTCTTGAAGCAATTTGCTATTATTACAGGCTCCACTGAATCCCATGATGAGGCAGTGAAATGCATTGTGTCCAAAAGAGATGGTTTGTAGATGGGTTTGCCTGCTTCCATGCGTAGCAGCATACAGCGCACAACTGATTTTCGGTACCTCAACTTCAATACCTTAATGATTCCTTGGTCCATGGGCTGTAGTACCGATGTAGTATTCGGTGGAAAAAATTCTACCTTGATGTTCCTTAAATGGGGCCACTCCTTGGGATGAGCAGGGCAGTGGTCCATAAACACCACAATCTTCCTGTTCTGGCTCCCCATTTTGGCGTCTAATGCCCGCATATACTCTTCAAACAGGGAACTTGTCATCCAAGCTGACTTGTTGCTGGTGTACTTGCACGGTAAAGTCCTGACATTTTTGAAACAACGTGGCTTCCTAGACTTCCCTATCATCAGTAGAGGTAGTTTTTCAGTTCCTTCCATATTAGCACCAACCAATACCGTAACTCGCAATTTACTTAATTTTCCCCCATGGCTAGATTCTCCCTTCAAAACTAGAGATTTATCCGGGATAAGCTGGTAAAAAAAAGTGCAAATTCATCAAGATTAAAAACGTTGCAAGGTTTGTAACTGCTTATTTTAGCAGACAAAACTGTTTCCTCCGCACTTACACTCTCTGCTTCGCCACAAATTGTTTTGTAAACGATACTGACTCGATTTTTAAAGTGGTCCAACCACCCGTTCGATGCGGCAAAAGGTACCTTTAATTTGCACGCAATTTCTTCGGCTTTCTCCTTCACAATAGTCCCGCTCAGAGGTATGTTTAAACTTCGCTGCTGTTTAAACCATATTAGCAGAGCTTGTTCTACTTCATCGTACTTTCCAGATTTAACTTTCTTGCAATTTGATGAAGTATTCCCTGCAGAAGCCAAGATTTCGTCTTTCTTCGCTATAATGCCGTTCAAAGTAGACGGCGGCATCCCCAGCTCCATCGCCAAAGCAACACGGGAAAGTGTAGATGACTCCACTTTCCTTATAATCTCCACTTTGTCTTTAATTGTTAGTGCCTTTCGCTTGATCACTTTTCTCTGAGTTCCACTCATTTTCACTTAAAACGTTCGTACGTTGATATTACAAGTACAACTACCTTCACTGACACCTATTCACACTAATTACGACGCTACACTACACTTGGCAATACATAGCTTATACTCCTTACTTCTAAATTGAAGTTTCCCAAAACAAATTAGCATCGCCCTTCTTCTGTTGCCAGCGTGCTACACCGCGAGAACAGCTGATGCAATACGACCGCGATAAACAGCCCTTGTAAAATGTAATACCGTACTCAGAAAAACTATTGAATATGGATTGAAAACAAATTCACAAATACTACACTTACTAACAACATCTGACACTAATAAGATAATATACAGTATTATTAAGAATAAGGAACATTCCACTGATCTCAGTCACTAGAACCCTCCAACAATATGAAAAACACACTAATTACTGAAGGAAAATGCAAAAGATCGCTAAACGTACCGAATACCATACACGCTGAGCGAGAATGGTTAACCACGTGGCAAATGTAAATATTAAGAGTTGGCAACTGGGTTTCGAGATCGTGCTCTGCCGATAAAAATCGATATGAATGACCAAAATCTGCCAAAACGTCAGTTTAGAAGTAGAGCCATGCAGAGTTTTTTTTTTTCTTAAGGCCTACAAGACGTGTACTACAGTTCGTTATCATGTGCTTTCTATCTACCTCACACCCCCCGACATCTACTTCAAGTTAACAGCAGCAGATGGGACATCGGCAACTTATTCTTAGAGATTTTTAGAACCTATTCATAGGCCTATATCGTCCCTGCATTCCTACTGGTTGTCACAACCACGGGCGTAGTTTCTGGCTGTTTCGTAAGTACCGCATGGACAAGCCGATATTGAGTTTATTTTCCTGCTTTAATCCTCTTCATGCTAAAGGTCATGAAGAAAAGAAAAGCAGGTTCGAAGTAGCAGAAATGAGTGCATGGGAAAGTATTGGGGTATTATGTGCGACTGATAAAGACGCAGTAGCAACACTAGCACATCTAAACGTAAACAGTTTCTTTTCCCGCGAGAATTTTATTTCATGTCTCCTCATCCTTGTGCTACGTTCTAATAATGCGATATAATAATTACAAGTGACACGATAGTACAATGTTTAGCTCGTATAAAGGTAAAAATAAAAATAACTTTCAATTTTATGCTAGCACGTGGTATCGCAATGCCTCTGCATGCGTGTATCAGGCCTCTCACCAACACCCAGCTGGTTATCAACATTCGTTCAACTTCGTACACGATCGGGATCTTTCGGCTGGCTGTTTGGCGGCATAGTATGTATCAGCTGGCAAGTCTGCTGTTTCCTGCTTAGAGTCGGGATGGTCAGGATGTTTCTTTATTTCGTATTAGTTCTAACTTCTAACTAATAATGGACACGGAAAATCTTATCAGTTTAGTTCCAAACCGTAATTTCCTCTACGACAAGGCCCATAAGCATTATTGCAACAACAACGTAAAAGAGAATGTCTGGAAGGAAATAAGCAAGGGAATGAAAAATGAAACAGGTTAGAATATTAAATTTCGTGGTAGATTAGGCCTATACGGTAATTTATTTCGCAATTATTGTTAACCTTATTTCAGAATCATATTATCATGTTGGAGTCCATATACAGTACGGTATGTCAGTACGATAATTGACTTGGCTTGGAATGTACAGTATTTACCATGAACATTTTTGTAAGTGGCATTCCCTACAGTTGTCGTTCATGTATTCCTAACAAACAGTACGGTAATGCATAAGAAGCTGCTGTGTTGTGGACAAATACATTTTTCGGTTTTTAATTAATGTTGAGGCCACATCGATTAATAACTTCACCCAGTCGCGGCACGCAACTTACTGCATTAATGTTTTATCAAACCATCCACTGCGTGCTTTGTGTTTCCCACGTAGAATCCCATTCGATTCTATTCTGCTTGATGTAAATGGTGGAGCGGAAATTACGACTGATGGGTTCGATTCGATTCCACAAGATGAGAGTGAGCATCTGGTGTCCGTGTTGTCATAGCGTGACGTCATATGGCCTTGGCAAGCCCGGAGAGGCTCCATGACAGGCGCAAATGGTCTAACACAGGGTTCAACTTGCACGGGGACTGGACGGTTCTAACCATGAGCTGCTTTGAGCGGACGTTTTCTATCTCAAAGGGCTCTAAAATTTGAACTGTTTAACTGGGAAATATATTTACAACAGAACATTTTAAGCGGGATAAATATACATATATCTTAATGCAACTGATCAAGGGACCAAGAATATCACACTTCTTAGGCAGGAAAACTTCTTATGCGGGAACTTCTTAACCGAGTTTCACTGTATGTACTTTTGTAAATATTGCATGTAATTATGGACAACCCTGAATAACAGTCATCACATATATTACTGAAAAATATTGGATATGATCTCGGTAAATAGTACTAAAATTTTTATTACATTATATTTTGTAGATTTAACATTATAAATTCTTTAACTTGATGGTATCTAAACCTCTGCTGAGCTTCAATTTAAATACCGCCTGAGAAGTGAGCAGCTCTGGATTAAATTGCCTTGCCGGCTTGAGGGGTTAATGAACACATCAAAGGGTTGAAGTACAGATGCAAGTCCTCCAAGTGTGATCACTTGGTCAGTGTTCCCTTGTTGCAGGCAGGCTTTCAGTTCACAACAGGTATTATTGCATTTCTTTGAGCCCATTGTCGTGTTATCCAATAATTCCTTCTACACTGTATTGGGCGAAGGCCTGTAAGGTTCAATAAATCTATATTATATATAAAATAAGAGTTTTGTCTGTACATTGCTCAGAATTTGAAAATAATGGTATTTCTGTATTGGTCATGTCCACAGTAAGCAAGAAATGCATTTTTTACTTTTCCGTAATTTCTGTCTGTCTGTCTGTCTGTCTGTCTGTCTGTCTGTCTGTCTGTCTGTCTGTCTGTCTGTCTGTCTGTCTGTCTGTCTGTCTGTCTGTCTGTCTGTCTGTCTGTACACGCATCACTAGAAAACGGCCAAAGAGAATTTAATGAAAATCGGTATGCAAAGTTGGGGAATAAGTCGCTACAATCTAGGCTATAAATAATTTTATTCACGCTAATAGAAATGGTAGTTTAGGGGAGGGCCTAAAATTTAATTTTCAGGTATTTATGTTTTTAGTAGTCCTATCTTCATAAAAATTGGTATGAAAAGTCGAGGAATATGTCGCTACAATCTAGCTTAAGAATAATTTTATTCATGCTGAGTGAAATGGTAGTTTAGGGGAAGGCCTAAAATTTAATTTCAAAATATTTACGTTATTAGTGGTCCTATTTCATTGAAAATTCGTATGAAACGTCGGAGAATGAGCCACTACATTTTAAGCTATAAGTAATTTTATTTACGCCGAGTGAAATGGCAGTTTAGGGGAAGGCCTAAATGTAATCCTCAAATATTAGTCGTCTTTTTACTGTACCGGCTATGACAACAGATATTCATGAATTTGTATTTTTGTTGCTAAGTCTATATCAACGCCGAGCCACGAGAAAATGGGTTAACAGAATTTAATGAAAATCGGTATATAGAGTCGGGGAATAAGAAACTACAGTCTAAGCTATAAACAATTTTATTCATCCTGGATGACATTGTAGTTTAGGGGAAGGTGCCTAAAATGTGATTTATAAATACCAATATTATTGGTCCTATCGAAAAGTACTATATAAAAAAGTTATAGAGAATACAATTTCCGATCATTTATCTTTTATTCATTTTTACCGTACCGACTATGATAAGAGTGGTATTTCAGAGTCGGACGAAAACGAAATGTGTAAGCCTATAATATCGAAAGTGCATAACATTGATCAACAATAACATTACATTGACCATTGTTTATTGTGATGTTCTTTGTCTCTTATGCTGCCGCTCAACTCCGACAGATGGGATTACTGCTGCGTACCGAGTATAACAGCCTGACTGAATATTGGCGGGAAATAGCCGGGCAGTTGGAGAAAACTTTCTTCTTGAGCAAGTCATTCCTCTGGTTCATACATTTTCTGATACAGCTGGTACGTAACACGTAGTATTTTAGATATTCGATCCCTACTCTGACGCGCTGTTTTGAATGAGAAGTGTGCATACTTAAGGCAGAGCCTCACTTAGTGGTGGTAGTAGTACTAGTAGTATGGCCTGGTCTAGAATAACAGTTTAGGCCTTTTCCAAATTATAGCATCGCAATATTCACTAAATAACTCAAAATTCAACTCTGAAAGGAGCCGTTTCTTAAGAAAAGCTTCTTTCTCCTCACTTTTATTAAATTCTACATTCAATTTATTCGAAACTAGCAGTAAAGAGGGGGTTGGAGGAAAAATTTGCCTTCAAATCAGATAGATATTTCCGCCGCCAGTGTAGTAAATTGATATTTTCCGACTCATCGGGTACTCCTAGGAAACAAAATATTAATTGGGCATAGTTTTTGCCCTGGGAGTCTACACTATTCGACCCTCTCTCCGCTGAAGAAAGCCGAAGAGTGTTCGCGGATCATGGCTGTCTGCGGTTTGGTCATTCCAGGTCTGGAACTTTGGACTGTTGGATAGGCAGTGTAGTCCTGTTCGTTAAAAGTGAGAAAATGTGTGGTGTTTCATTTGAACGAGTATCTCATAATATGAAAGCATTGCTTTTAATCGCGCCATTCCTATTGACGTCGGCTCGGAAAACCACTAAGACAGTTTTTCTGAGGATGTAAAAAGGCACTATAATGAAAATAACCTGATTGTTATTGATGGTATGAAATTGGGTCTAGCATTACAGTGAAAACTCCCTCAGTCTTCATTTGAGAAAAGATGTTTGGTGACCTCCCGTCGCGTTTCTAAGGTAACGTTAAGAGCTATACAATTTAAGATAATCTTGCTCACAACATGTACACTACCCAACCTAGAATTCTGTATACAATGTAGAATCCCGTAGCGAAGCACGGGTACATCAGCTAGTATACAATAATTCCTTCTATCTCGGCTCTCCCATTTACTCAAGTACTTGGTGTAACCCTGTTGTTGTCCTGACAACATACATAAAACTTTATCATTACTTTTTTGAGTAGCTGCTCAAATTCTCATACTGTATGTCTCGTGTGTGTTTCAGGTTGATGATAGAAAGAGAGACTTCTTGAATGAGTGGAAGTTGGCTCTGATGGGCGCTGAGGGAATTAATTACCAGATAGAGCCGTACCTATCCAAGTTGAGACAGGAGTCTCGAAGTAAGTCGGGACGTGATTCCCTGAGGAGTGTGATATCTCTGAGTCCGTGGGGGTTGGCTGCTGCCATCTGGGAACTTCTGAACATTCTTAGGACATACTCCCATTGTCGACTAGAAAAACCTCTAGATATGTTCCCTCTGAAACCAGCTCCTTCAACAAATGTAAGTGAGAATAGTAATAACACAAGAATTCTATATACAGTGAGTTTCTTTCATTGGTTGGCCGGCAGACGCGCCAAGCTTATCTGCCTCCCGTTGACTCATCACTTCCTGCTCTGCGGCATAGTGACAAGGACAGCACTTCACTCACTTTATCTGTGCATGGCATGAAATAACAATTAAAATTAAGAAAATTAGTAATTAAGATTTAAGAAAATAAGCTCATACCTTATGACAGGAGATGTTGGAAACATTCTCCTTCTGCATCAACACATTTCTAGCATTGTCGTAGGAAACTCCGATTCACGCGCATACCTTCATCATCCATAATTGAGGCTATTTCTCTCTAGATATGCTCTTTAACATTTTCGTAGCCCGCCATGCTGAGCTCTTCGAAACCCCGGCTTCTTGTCCAAGTCATCTTAGGATTTTATAGGTGTATGTTCTAATCATTCTGCGCTTTCATTTACTTTTTCCTCGTTAAGTACACATTTTTTAACACTTTGCTTCTTATCAAGTAAAGAACAATTCCCTCAGTTTGTTTACAAGTTACCATGCGGTCTCTCTATGTGGAGGGCGTCCACCTGGAAATTGTTACAAATTGCATAACAACTTCCCTGCAAGACTCTGTTTTCACATAATTATCATATATAAATACCCTTTCCTCTACCGTGTACACATGTGGAGGCATTATGAGAATGATACCCCGAAATAACACTTCACAGCTTAAGAACAGTTGGAGCGACAGATCAACACTTAATGCACGTACTAAGCATGGACCTGAACTGCGAAGTGCGACCATTCCCGTGCTGTCGCTGCGCTGTGTAATAGGAAGTGATGAGTCAATGGGAGCCAGATAAGCTGAGCGTGCCTGCCGGCCAACCGATGAGAGAAACTCACTTTAGAAGGACAGCAACATGAAAAGGAACGCTTGATAGCATAAGCACAATGGCAGATCAGTGCAGGAAGAAGCAGTAGAAAGGGGAGAGGAGGGCAAACATGAATATACAAAATGACATGGACAGTTTCCACATCTTTATTCACTTCTTCTTCATTTTCCGTTTCCAGTCTTCTTGGTTGGGTTGTGAATCAACGACCTCCACAGTTCTCTCTCTCTCTCCACCACTCCCTTCCTTCCTCAGATATTTCTTCTACTTTTACTCCTTTCTTCCCTACACTCTCCTTCACTGTATCTATCCACCTTTCTGGGCCTTCACCATTTCTTCCTCATATTATTTTCTCCATAAATACTCGCTTTGGAACTCTTTCCTCTTCCATTCTCATCATGTGTCCGTCCATACCATTTCAGCTTACTGGTCTCTGTCTTGTCTTACAGTGTAGGGAATCCAATTCTCTCTCTGTTTCTGATTTTATCCCTTCGTGCCTTCCCATTTTTTCCTCTAAGGAATTTCATCTCCACTACTTGGTTTCTGCTTTCATCACCATTTTGTTGTTGTCCATGTGCCTGCCATGTATGTCAAAATTTGTCTGTAATATATTGAGTACAGAATTTTCTTAAATTTCTCTGAGACTTTCCATTTCCACACTATACCTCACACACTGGTAAAACCTATTGGCTTGTTGGATTCTCTATCCAATTTCTTCATTTATTTTTCCATCTTTTGCTAGTCTGCAATCTTCAAATTGATAGGCTCTCTTCTTCAATCCCACTCATCCTGTATCCATTTCTTCTCAGCGTTAGGTGAGTATTTTTCCCCTTTTCCTAGCTTCATCAGAAAGGTGGGCATCAATGCTCATTGCTGGACCATCTTGACAGTCTTAATTTGGGAGTTTGGAGTAAGAAAAAAGCCCAATAAAAACAGAAAGAAAGGGATAAAAATATAATGATGAATACAGGTGGTAAAAAACTAGGAACATAGAACAGAGAAGGGGAAAGGATTTCTAGTAAAAAATAAATATTATTTTCAATATTTTATGTTTCATGTGCTTTTAATGTACAAAGAATTTTAACAAAGATATTTGCGATTATTACATCCATGTTGCTTCATTCTTCTCATTAACAGCAATTGTTACTGTACGAGAGTGATGCACTGAGATCTCGTGTTTTACTCATCCTCTGCTCAACTGTTACTCACATGGCTTGTACGAGGCCTGACAACATCATAGTCATGTTCCATGCCGTACTATTACATTCACCAGGCTGACCACAGCGTCATTTCACCAGAACGGCAGCCATCTCTAATCCATTATCTTATTGGTGTGTGTATATAGCCTAGTGCTCACCTCGGCTATCCCTGAACTTAAAGACAGTACTGTGCCATTCCACTATTCCAGCAATCAAGCTCATTCAAATTAAGACAAACGCGATTACTAGTAATGAAGTTAGACACAGTGAATAAATTATATAAGATATCAAGAAATCTGGGCGACTGGAGTGGGACATTGATGATGATCATCATCATCATCATCAAGGAATTGAGAGTAACGCAAAGTTGTAATGAATAAAATCGTGGTGGCAGTGACCAAGACAAAATAGATATTCAAATTGTTAACATCGACACTGTTTAAAATTACAAATGAAAGACTAACTCAAGTGAGTGGACGTGTTCCGATGAAGAAGCTGTAAAAATTGCGTCAAATTATTAAAACGAGAGAAGAAAAGAAAGCTACTTATAGCATATAAATAAGCAGACAGTAGAAGAACATATAAAACATTAATCAAATACGCATGAAATAATAAAATACGCAACTTATAAATTGATTCGCAGTGGCATATGGAAAGTGCAATGACAAGGCCATGACTACAAGAAAGAATATTCAATATATTGCAATATAAACAATTAACAACTAGTAAAGCCATTCTTCATGAGAATAAATTGAAATATTTGCAGACATATTGGAGATCTAATAGAGACATTGATATTATACAAAGCAGTATTAAGCATAATCAAGTACATAAATCATGCTAGAAGGCTTTGAAAATGTTATTACATCACAGCTGATTTTATCACTGTATTTTGTATTCTCAATCGAGTTTTTAAAGGAAACCATGGCTTGCTAAGAAGATTGGGAGTTGACTATCTGGATGATTCTGAGCTGGACCGACATGGCAGAGATGACCCCTGGTTTCCGATGTCATAGCGATGACCGGCCAAGCAGAATGACCAGAATCCAGAGCTCTAGAGGATGACCAAATGATAGATATCATTCCAGAAAGTGACGGAAAAAGATAAATTTTTTTAACAACATGTATATCAGTCAGTAGTAACAAGTTTAGGATGTCTGTAGTTAAAGCCTACATTGATAGATATGTGTTTAGAGTCTTCAGAATGATTTTAATTATATTAGATTCTTGCAAGTGATTATTTATGCCAATGAGATAAGGGAATAGGTAGTCTTCATCAAAAATAAGACAAACCCTAGTTAGGGAGTAAGTGTTAATAATGTTCCAATGAAAGCAAAGAATCCCAATTACCCATGTTACACTGTACCATATGTGAAATGTTTATAAGAGGGATAATTTTAGGATTTTCAATATACACTGCCAAGTGATATTATGTTAAGAGGTTATATATTACCGTAATAAATAAGGATGTGCATTAAATATGAATATAATGGCAGATTTAATTAATGCAAAATGCTAGGGTGGACATGGAGATTAGCAGGAGGGTTCAGCAGAGTAATACTTTCTACCACAGTGTAAGAAAACTTATTTGGAGCAAAGAAGTACAAAGAAAAAGTAAAGAGATAATGTACAAAATGTACTATGTACCCAAACTGACGTATGCAGCTGAGACTTGGACTTGGACTAGTAAACAAGAGAGTAGAATTCAAGCCAGTGAGATGAAATTCCTAAGAAGTATGATAGAAAAGACAGAGTGAGAAATGAATATGGCAGGAAGAAAGTTGGGATAGGAAAGCTAAATGAGAGAGTTGAAAAGAATAAACTAAGGTGGTTTGGACATGTAAGGAGGATGGAGGAGAATAGAATTCCAAAATAGATGCTGGAGGCAAAGTGCAAGGGCAAAAGAGCAAGAGGAAGACCTAGAACAAGGTGGATTAAAACAGTGAAGAGCGGCATAAGAAGGCAAAATTTAGACTGGGACAAGATCGTGGAAGAGGAATGGTGGACGGAGAGAGGAAGATGGAGAAGTACCATAAATATCTCGACCTGGCAGGAGCTGGATAAGGGGAAATGATGGTGATCTGCGTAATTATTATTTTCTTGAATAAATTACATTAATTAAGGTTAATATGATGTGTTATTGATGTTTTCCATTGTAACAAAGGTCAGTTTAGATTTAAGCTGTAGAATTATCCATTTTCTTGCAATTTCATGATACATCAGATGGAGACGTCCATCAATTCTGATGATAGATCTATATAGCATATCAGCATTGTTTGAATCCCACAATAAAAATACTTATGAAGATAGAAATAATGAACCCTGAGATCTAGTCGGGATATCTTTACGTCACCTGTCCTGGACGCTGGAAGAGCGTAGTACCAAGTTTTGAAAAATTCTTTGACCTGTTGTCCGGTAATGTCCTCACAAACAGACAGTAATTGAACTGAAACTGCTTTCAACATTTTTTATATCTAATTTGAGATTAAAAAGCAGTGCAAGGCAAAAATTTGAAGTGTATCGCATACCATATAATCCCGAATACCACCCATCACCAAACTAAGACCCGCACACCTGAATTTCCAACAACCAAATTTAGAAGAAAAAATCACATGTTTACTTACCAATTTTTTTAATTTCTGCAAATGTGTCACAAAAATTGCTAATCTAAAACAAGTTACAAGTAATAAAAACACTAAAAGCACCAGAATCCGTTTTTTTCAATAAAAGTTCCTTATCTACCCACGGCTTGCAGTAAAACCCTTCTTTTTAAGTTCCTTTACGATCTCTAATGGTTTTAGTTGACATATTTCAGTCGATACACCATACTCTAGTTCATGCCTTTCAGTATTTATAAAGCCGTTCATTTTCAGGCAAATGTTCACTCTGCCCTTGGAGAGCCCTACGATCACTGTTACTTTTTAATAACATTTCCTTCTCCTTTCTCCAGTCGTGAATACATGATTCATCAGTATCATATTTTCTGCCGGTGGCTTGATTTTCAGTGGTTTCAGCTTCCGTTACAACTTTTAAGTTTCTCACTCACAGTAAAGGAGCGCAAACGCTTTTTTGAATTCATCACTTGTTACCACTGATGGCTTCTTCACTCAGAACACAAAGTTTTAATAAACTCCCAACCATGTGGTTCCGGTAACACGGAAGTGAGTGACAGAGCAAGGTTTCAGCCATTGCCAAGACGCGTTGCATGAAACCGCTGTTGCCGCATTGATACGTCTTTGGAACAATGTATCATGAGACCACGATACAAAAGGCTTAAATATGACCTGCACCCGAATTTAAGGAGCAATATTTCTGTAAAAACAGTGTGGATAGTATTCAGGATTATGCGTTAATTACGATTTTATTTATATAGGTTATACAATGTTCAAAAGAAACCAGTTATAGTCACGCCTTCAAAAGTTCCTTACTGCATTTTTCGAATGTATAGTGGGAGGGGAATTGGACAGTCTAGTAACATGTCCTGTTTACATAACAGAGGGCTCCACTATATTCCGGAATTTGGGAGATGTAGGCGTCAGTTGAAAGGTACAAGTGCCTCAATTCAAAGTGTGTTCGAAATTTGGTCTGTGTGGAGTGTGCTGTTTAAATGTAATTTCTGATCGTGCAGACCAAGGTAGGCCACTTGTGCACTTAACACTGCTTCAAAAAGACTACTCAGAGGATCATTTTGTGCATCTACAAGCTCTTTAAAAACTCCCTACCGCATGATCACTACAGATGGATGTACAGTAGGCTTCTAGAGTACGAGTTAGTGACCAAACAGTCGGAAAACAGACTTCAAAAGAGCAATTTTAAGATCCTGACGACCTGCTTAAGTACCGTACTTGCACTGGACGTATGACATTGTGGCAGAAGACTGCAGTTTGTTAGAGATCATCCGCCCTCGTAGCTAAAACACTGGTATCCTGTACTGTTCTCAGATGAATCCCTTTCTTGTTATATTGTTCAGATGGTATTCAACAAGTCTACAGAAAACGTGCACAGTGATTTCATCTGATAGCTGTACAATCTAACACTGTTCATGGTTTATAGAGGTGGATCTATTATGGTGTGGGCAGGCATAAGTCTTGACACAAAAACCAATCTCCTGATCATTCTCAGTGGATCCTCAACTGCTCATTAGTACATTGACAAGATCTTAGTGTGACAACTTGGAAGAAATTCAATATTCGTGCATGATAATGCTAGAGCACATTACTCAGCATCATTTAGAAATTCTAGCAACAAATGGAGTGGACATCCAGAAGTGACAACTTGAATCCAGTCGATCAAGTCTGAAGCCAACTGGAGCAATGTATCCGAGTGAGAAATCCACCACCCCAAACACTACAAGCCCTTGCCCTTGTGGAAAAGTGGAGACGTCTGTCTCTACTGAACGTGCAGCACCTTGTCAGAAGCATGAGAAGGCATTGTGAAACTGTTATCCATACAAGGAGCAGCAATACCAAGATGCTTAATTACCACATTGCCATTTTGATGTATACCAGAAACCACTTTGTCTTTGACTCATTGTGCCATAATGTCATATAATGAGAGTCAAAAGAACTCTTTTCATTCCAGTTCTTAATTGGTGCATAACCCGACTAAGACGCAGGTGTGTGCATTTCATCTTAGAAATCAAGAAGCTCCTAGACAGCTGTGCATGATGAGGAAGGGTATGCAAGTGAAGCATTGTTTTACACCAAGGTACCTGGGTGTTACCTTAGATTGGACCTTAAACATACAAGAAACACTGTGTTAACTCTGGGCAGAAAGTCTCAGTCCAAAATAACATCCTCTGTAAACTTGGCTCAAGCAAATAGGGAGCCCATCCCACCGTGTTGAGAACCTCAGCTCTTGCTCTGAGTTTCTCTGCAGCTGAGTATGCATGTCCTGTCTGGTTCAGCTCAGCCCATACGAAGTGGGTGGATACAGCCCTTAATTAAACATGCAGAATAGTTACTGGGTGTCTGAAACCTACTCCCACTGACAAACTTTACTGCTTGGCTGGTATTGCTCCTCCAGACATTCGGCAAGATGTATTTCCAAGGCAAGAGAGGTTGAAGGTGGATCTCACAAACACCCACCTGTTATTTGGACATCAACCTCCACCTAGAAGACTGAAGTCCAGGAAAAGTTTTCTCAATGTGTCCAAGGCTCTGGATAAACCAACAAGAACAGCACGTTGTGATATGTGGCGAGGAAAAATGGAGCATCTTTCTGACTGGATGGTGCCTTCTGAATCTCCACCCCGTGGTCATCATTTGGAATGGACAACCTGGAAGGCACTGAATCGTTTGTGGGGTGGGGTAGGTAAATCCAAGGATAACCTAAAAGAATAGGGTTATTTGAAAGATCAGTCAGACTTCTGTGATTGTGAGGAGCAACAAACTACCCAACACCTTTATGACTGTCAGTCCTGCCCTGTTCATTGTACACTTCAAGACTTGACTCAAGCCACTGAAGAGGGAATTGCTGTTGCCCATTTCTGGGCAGACTTTGTGTGAAACATGTTTGTGACATAAGATGTACTTCGTTTTGTTTGTATATAATACCTTATTTATATTTTAAGTTTTTCAACACTCTGACATGAAATAAATAATAAATTGTTGCAAAGATGTTTTGTTTTAATTGTATGTCTATTTGTAATTTATTTATTTATTTATTATACAGCTCATGTGAAACAACAGCAACATCAAAAGAGAAATAAAAATTAATCAATTTATCCAGCTCATTTAAGTTAGAAATGTATTTGCACAGTATGTGCACCGCAGGCTAAACTACACTCCACAGCCTCAGGTGTTGTTAAGTTGGGGTTTCTATGTTGCATCGGAAAGATTCAAGTGGGCATTCTTATACGATATGCCTCACTGTCTGCTGAATCCCACCACAGTCACAACAGTGAGAATCTGACCATCCCCAGTTGTGTAGAATAGATGCCCGTTCTACCCACTCCACATCTTATATGGTTTATACTCCAGTATGTATGCATATCATGGAGGTATAAACATATTAAAAAGTGAACAGATTTCTTTTTTGAGCATTGTAGAGAGTGTGTAGAAAATAAGAGAATCTCTGAATGTGGTCATGTTATTAGACATGAACATTAAGTGCTGCTTTGTTTGATTTTTAGGAATCAGAATTCGTAGTGCAGAAAGCTTTGGCAGATCCAGAGTTTGTACGTTTGTTAATCAATATGGTTCATCCTTTTGATATGGCAACGGACAAGAACTTCCAGGAGTGTGCCAGGAGCCAAGAATGCCTCACACAGGACAGTCTGGAGTATCTTGAGAGTACTTGGGTGAGTGAAGATCTGTGTAGTTTATCCACTTGCAGTTTTTAGTGATATTCCTCAATCTTCATCATAGAAGTGTAGTCTCAGGACATCTACCATTAGCCAGAGTTCTTTTATTTAATAGCAAGAACAGGGAGGAGTTTCAGCTCTCGATCTCTTGTTTCTCAGTTATGTTGAACACATAACAAAATATACTAGCAACATAATCAGATTGGAAAAGAAAAGAAAGAGTGAAATATAAGAACTCCTACATACTGTAATATGATGGCAATTGTTCATCAGGGAAGGAACATACGGGAAAGATGACTACAAGTGGTATAAGATGAAGAATACAGGACAGACAAAAGGAACCTTCTCGTACACCTAACCAGTTTAATACACTATTTACAGGAAGTTGTTCACGACATATATATTTGTACACACACACACACACACACACACACACACACACACACACACACACACACACACACACACACACACACACACACACACAGGGTGGGCAAAATAAAACTGGCCCAGAAAATATTTATAAGACTGACGCGGAATTGACACTTGTTAACGTACAGGAGAACTGCCCATCACAGGAATTGCTGGAAACCTTGATTTTGATGCACCAATTGGTTTCTGTCACATGTCTGCACATTTTCATCTCCGAGTACATCAGTGTGACATCACAGTACGTGTGAGTGCGAGGAGCAGACATGTTTAGTGATCAGTTGAATGCAACACAAAATGGTGCTCACGATAAAACAGCGTGTGTTCACTGTCATGTTTTAATGCGAAGAACAATTCGTGGAAAACCTGTGCAGAACTCTTTTGTGCAAGGGTTTAAGACTGGAAGTGTTTTGACAAAACCTTCAGCAAAGTGTGCAATCCAAAACTTAGTGCCAAAATAGTGTGAAAAGGGCTATGTAACGAATAAAAACCTCAACTATCTGAACAGAGTTTGAACACCAGAAAACATTGCTCAAGTGAAGGAAAGCCTGAAACAAAGTCCGATCAAATCTCAATTATGTTTATCTGTGCAAGTGGGAATTAAGAGATCGTTGTGCCAAAACATTATCAAAAAGAACCTACATTTGTATCCTTTCCAATTTACTGTTGTGCATACGTTGAAGTGTCAAGACGAACCTTTGTTTGTCGAGTTCTACCAGTAGTTTCTGAGTGAAGTGGAGTCAGGACTTTGGAACCTCAGTTTTTCATTTCTTCAGATGAGGCCATTTCCAGCATCTTGTGTGATGTTCATTAACAAGGGTCAGTCCCATATTAGTCCTATTGTTGAATATATCTGGGCCAGTTTTATTCTGCCCACACTGTATATATGTATATACCTAAATTATTAAAGTTTTAAGTTTTATTTGCAAAGCATTTTAAAAATAATACATATAGTGTTCAGTTCGTGGTTTATAGCATTTAAAAATCAGAGATTTAGCTTTTTGATTTTCAAATTTAGCGTTTTGTAGCATCTATACTTCTCAAATTTAGTGTTTTGTGGCAAATAGGTTAAAAATAGGCATCATTTGATTACAAAGTCGGCACATCAATATATCTGTATCGCTTACATAAAAATGTTCCGATTTGTAACTCTCGGCATGCTGTTTGATCGTCACTTCACTTCTATTGTAAGTAATGAAAATCATTTTATTTTCCGTATTGAAAGAATCTCAATAATAATATAAGAGAAATTTATTGGACTCCAACCTATTCAATACACTACAGGATGTTAACATTTTTAGTTAAACATCGTTAAAATGGAGACATATTTCACCCTCCATGTGGGGCATCATCAGTCATATCAAAGCACCTCAAAATTAAACCAGACATCTGGTTGGAAATTATGAACATAATATGTAAGAAAGAATACATTAAAAAACACGTACAAAGTTCTATCCTAAACGAAATAACAATAGACTAGTTACATATAGTAAAATACGCTAGTGGTTTCTTAATATTAAAATGAGGCCATCATATGCACAGTATAAAAATGAAAGTAATCAAAGTCTATATGATATTGAGTTTGATGGTAGTTCTACGTATTATATACAAATGTTGGCAAAATAAAACACAATTTATAATTACTGTACAGTTATTTATAATTGTTAAAATTGATGAGGTAAAACATTCCAATTTGTCTATTTGTAATTTGGCTCCAACCAAAATTTATAGACTGAAATGTGCTGAATGTAACAGTTCATATATCGGTCAAACTGGTAGAAGCTTTGCAATTAGATATGCAGAACATTTCAATGCCCAAAAGCACAATAAACACTCAGCCATGAGCATCCATATGAAAGACACCGGACATAGCTTTACCACAATCGAACAGGATCTCCAAATTTTAAAAAGACTAGATAAAGGCAGGCTCATGACCGAGTTCGAAAATTTATACATTTTTTTGGACCAAAAATATAATAAGAATAAAAATTTAAATGATCCAATAGACAACCGAAGCCCTCTTTACGAACAATTAATATTTTCGCTCAATAGTTTAAATCTGAAAGACAAAAGACTTGTTAACATCCTCAAAACAAGCTCTCCAAGCACCCCCACTAAGCCGCTCAACTCATCACGCCCCTATTCTCCCGCCAATACACACAACTCCTCCCCAAGCGCCAATCATATATCCACAGCCCCACCTTCTCAAATCCACTCCCCTCCTCTAAGACGTCACACGTACAACACGAGGAGCAGGACATTAGCGACAGCCAGTGCTCCACAAACCACCTAACAATTAGGTAACAGCTCAACAGCTTTCAAGGTAAGTTTTAACTTTCACATCTTTCATTTCTCAATGATTTCCCCCCTTTTTTTTCTCTTTTTCCGTCATTTTACTTAACTAATTAAGACAAATCCTCCATTTTCAGATTTCCCTCACATGTAGGACAGCTCAAACACCGATTGCACTGCACAACATGTTCGACCGTTGCCCATTCAGCCAACAACTGACTTTCCCACACTTCAACAACAAAATATACGAAAACCTTTAGACAACTAGGAAGAACCTAATGATGTTTTTAACTATCTTCATTTGAAGCCGGTGTTGTTTTAACTCTGTCTTAGCACAGCCTCATTTTATAATCAACAAAAGTTGTTCACTTGCACTGTGCACTCCATTCAAATAGAGAGTGACCAACGGAGTTGACTACCTCATGAATCCTAGGGCGAATTATTTTGGTTGGAGCCAAATTACAAATAGACAAATTGGAATGTTTTACCTCATCAATTTTAACAATTATAAATAAGTGTACAGTAATTATAAATTGTGTTTTATTTTGCCAACATTTGTATATACTACGTAGAACTACCATCGAACTCAATATCATATAGACTTTGATTACTTTCATTTTTATACTGTGCATATGATGGCCTCATTTTAATATTAAGAAACCACTAGCGTATTTTACTATATGTAACTAGTCTATTGTTATTTCGTTTAGGATAGAACTTTGTACGTGTTTTTTAATGTATTCTTTCTTACATATTATGTTCATAATTTCCAACCAGACGTCTGGTTTAATTTTGAGGTGCTTTGATATGACTGATGATGCTCCACATGGAGGGCGAAACATGTCTCCATTTTAATGATGTTTAACTAAAAATGTTAACATCCTGTAATGTATTGAATAGGTTGGAGTCCAATAAATTTCTCTTATATTATTACTTCACTTCTACCCATGGCTACCAGACAATAAATCGCTACCATACTTTAAAACGTACCTAGTACTCAACACCTATGTCAAGAATAACCCTATGATCAAGAGTCAACACAATAGTGAATGAACGCGTGTGCTTGAAAGTGTATTAAGCTGTTTGATTGGTTGTTCTTTGAACTTCTCTTTGGCCGTTGAAAGATAGTCCACACATTAAACGATTTAAGGCGCCGTAATAATTCTTTCCCCTGAAATGAATAACAACATAGCCAACATCTTATTTTTAAGAAAATGCATCGTTTATAAAGAGATATATGTTTATTTTGCATAAAACTGAGTATTTCACATCTATTTCGCATAAATCGTATAATTTTGCATTCTGAACCAATTTTGCATTTTATCGCTAATTCGAAATAGCTAAAAACCACTCGTAGGGGTCATATAAGATGAAGGTGCATACACTGACAAAATTTTAACATATTTTGCATTTATCGCAAATGCTAAAAACCACAAACTCTACTATAGTATAAAACAATAATTAAGTAAAACAGTAATTAATAATATAAAATAAGTAGGTGAAAAGGTAATTAATAAATGGAATAACACAGGGAAAATGGATTTAGGTGACCAGTGGGCTTTTTTGCTCTCCATATTTTAAACATTATCCAATCAAGAGTGTTCATACACCTACTCGAAACTGTCCTCAAAGTGTTTTTCATATATACTGCCCAATAGTGGACTTTATTACAGCTCAAATTCTTCAGGGAGACTGCATACTATGTGTTACAATGTCTTATGGGAAATGGCTGACCGTTCTTCCTGCACCACTGTGCCAAGCATGCTTTGTGATGTGGGTCATTCATTCATTGGTGTCTGGAAAGAAGTCATCATCATAGATCATCTCAGCAGAGTTCAATAGGACTGAGGTCAGGACTCCGGGCTAGCCAGTCAGTTTCTGGAACCTCATTGTTCACAGACCGCGCTTTGCCACTAGGAGCTTTATCGTCCAGAAACTCGCAATGATCATTTCCGAAATGGGCTTCTACCACAGACAGTATGCAACTTATCACAATCACAGCCTTGCCATTGACTTAAGACTGCTCGAGAAGGGTGGAAATGGCCTTGTCTGGTTGCTTACTGTATTTCCCCCTTTCCCATATAATTTTCCCACCTTTCATTTTGAAATGGAAAATTGGGGGGAAAACAATGGAGATGCAGACTAAGTGGTTGAAAACATTCAAAAATAGTATAATTAGAAGAAACTTAAATTGGAACACAGTTAAGGAGGAACAATGATGGTCAGAAAGAGGAAGGTGTAAAGGTGCCAAGAAACGTCCCAACCCGCAGGACCTGAACGAGGGAAACAGGTGATGATTTTTGGAAGAATTGAGATGATATCCTATAATACAGTCTGAATTTGAAGTCTGCAGTGGCCAAAAAGGTCTGCCAACAACATTCACAATGCGGCAACCCAACATGTTCGTGAATGGAGTAGTTTCTTAAATTATGGGACACCATATTGGCCTGTGCAGCACAGGCCATGATTTCACCGCTCATGCTTCAACTTATTAATGGGGGTAGGCCATTCTATTCTAACAGCCTCAATATACAAGAAAAAATAAAACTACAGATCGTAGAAATCTTAGCCTGGGGAAGTTATACATTTTACGTATGATCCCTGAAAATGGAGCGGCATGCAGGGTAGAAAAGGAACGTGTGACTAGACATTACAGAATTTATCGCACAGTATCGAAACACGAAGCCATCCTCAAGATGACAGCCTAGATGAATGGAATAAGGCCCCTGATCTTCCAGTAAAGGACAAAACTTTTAGTGGCTATACATACATTAAATAATGTAGTGTTCCAGCGACCGGGTTGATCGCCAATTGTTCGATATTATATCCACCTCTTTCTCAGCCATTTCCATTCGTGACATCATCTGACAACCAATAATGAAACAATTCCTTTTATTGTTGTGCTTAATTTGGTCAAGAGATTTCAAAACCCTCCATTTCTTAAAAAATTGCATAATGGTCCACACCAGCGCCCTACAAGAGAGGCAACTAAATTAAAGGTACATTGTGAAGCTGGCATGTTCTGAAACTTGTGTCATTTTAATACATAAATAACTGCGTTATTTAACATATAGTCTTGACAGGATGAGCAAAATAAAACCTTACGTTCGTTTCCATAAAAAATTGTTACTGTCTACCTGTTTCAATGGCCAGTCATCAGTTTGTATGCCATGCCTAAAAAGCACAAGCATCAACACATCAGTAAGTATTCCATTTGTCTCGACAGGCTACACATAATGTTGGTCTATTCACTCATCACTGATATGCTATTTAACCACATGGGAAGCACGCACTTGATCTGTAAATAACGATCTCTGTTCATATTAATTTTACATACGTAAGTGAATAGTGGTTTATGGTGGATAAAGAAAACAAGGGTTACAGCACATGGTTTAAATTAACAGTGATTGCATTTGCAGAAAATAACAGCAGTGGTGTTGCAGCATGCAAGTTTTATGTAGAGCCGTCATATATATGCTACTGGCATAAATAAAAAGGATAGTTACCGTGTGCAAAGAAGACAGCCTTATCATTTAGGGGACCAAAATCTAGCCAATATGCAGAAATTGGAAAAGAACTGTAAAAATATTTAATTGATGTAAGAAATGATGGCTATTTAGTTTTGCTCAAAAGGCACTGGAAATGCAGAGAAAAATAGCCAGCTATTGCCTAAGGACCATACTGCAAAAATGGTGCAATTCAATTAGTATTTTAGATTCAAAATTGAATTTGCATGATGTTCCCTCCCCATCTTTTTTGAGGTTAAAAATTGCATGAAAATTACGTGAGTAAATACTGCACCAAATAGTATGGCTACCAATAACCATTCCACACTCAAAATCACTGAACTTATTTCACAAAATACATACCGTAATATATGTATTTCACAAAAATATCAGGCCAGTATTGATTATTCCATGCCTCCAAATTAAACAACAATGATAACATTAATATTTCTGCCTTAAGTGTATACTTGCTCTGTTTTTGATTTGCAGGTCTTTTAACCAGGTCAAGATTTGAACTTTTTTTTTTACTTCAAGGTTACTAGTTCAGCTTCTTCTTCTTCATGCTGGGCTGAGTGGCTCTGACGGTTGGGACGCTGGCCTTTTGACCCCAACTTGGCAGGTTCGATCCTGGCTCAGTCCGGTGGTATTTGAAGGTGCTCAAATACGTTAGCCTCGTGTCTGTAGATTTACTGGCACGTAAAAGAACTCCTGCGGGACAAAATTCCGGCACTTCGGCGTCTCTGAAAACCGTAAAAGAGTAGTTAGTGGGACGTAAAGCAAATAATAATTCTTCTTCTTCTTATTTTGTTTCTTCTTCTTCCTCCTCCATTTTCCTCGATCAGTTCCTGCTGGTTTGGGATGTGTATGACACCTTTCAGTCTCCCTCTATTCAACCACCATTGTTTCTCTTTAATTGTGTTCCAATGTAGGTTTCCTCTAATTATTCTTGATTATTTTCAGCCACCTTAGTCTGGATCTCCCTCTTGCCCTCCCTCCTCCTATCTGGGATTTCATCATCCTCTTTGGCATCCTTCCCTCTTCCATTCTCTTAACATGTTCATCCTTCTCCATTCTTATAAGAAATAACAAAGGTATTTTTACTGTTCCAGCTATTCAATACAACCCACTGTTCTGTGGTTACATTTATAAGCAGCTATATAGATTAATGGTACATGTTTCGCCCGATCTAGAGGCATCTTCAGCCTTTAGTCAAACTTAAAATGCTAAACTTAAATATTATATGAAAATGTGAAATAAGAAAGTATACAATTAACATTGTAAAGCTAAAACTAGAAAACAAAGTCATTTGAAATTGGACAGCACTAATTTAAAAAATGTGATGATAAAATAGATTAAAAATCAACATCAGTCTAAAACTATGCTTCTGAAGCTAAAACTCGAACTTCATCTTTCTATGACGTGCGGTATTTGTAGATTTGTCATTAATGACAAACTCTGCATTCTCGCCCATTATTATTTACGACGCACCAAATACAGATTTCACGACTCGCACAAAATTATATTTTGTACAAATGTTCATTTTTATTCAGTTTGGACACAAATTTTAACTATGGGCAAGATCTTTGGTGACTGTATTGGAACTACATGCTTGAAAATATACAAGTACCACACATCATAGAAAGATGAAGATGTTTTAGCTTCAGAAGCATAGTTTTAGACTGACGATTTTTAATCTATTTTATCATCACATTTTTTCATTTAGTGTTGTCCATATTTCAAATGACTTTGTATTCTAGTTTTAGCTTTACAGTGTTGTCTACTTTCTTATTTAACTTTTTTATTTAATATTTAAGTTTAGCATTTTAAGTTTGACTAAAGGCTGAAGATGCCCTCTAGATAGGGCAAAACATGCACCATTAATCTATATAGCTGTTTATAAATGTAACCACAGAACAGCAGGTTGTATTGAATAGGTGGAACAGTAAAAATGCCTTTGTTATTTCTTATATGAATAACTTTCAATACAGAAAAAATCATGAGGATAATAACTTCTCTGTTCTGTCATAAAGTTTTTCTACTCCAATTTTCTTCTTGACATCATCATTTCAATGTCTAGGTCTCTGCTGCATATGTCATTATTGTGCAGTAGTACATCTTATACATCACCTATTTACACTTCACCGGGCGAGTTGGCCGTGCGGTTAGGGGCGCGTAGCTGTGAGCTTGCATCTGTGAGATAGTGGGTTCGAATCCCACTGTCGGCAGCCCTGAAGATGGTTTTCTGTGGTTTCCCATTTTCACACCAGGCAAATGCTTGGGCTGTACCTTAATTAAGGCCACGGCCACTTCCTTCCCACTCCTAGCCCTTTCCTATCCCATCGTTGCCATAAGACCTATCTGTGTCGGTGTGACGTAAAGAAACTAGCAAAATAAAGTAGCACACTTCTCGTTCCGCATTGAACTGCGAATTTTTATCACCTGCTACTTAGAAGTAATCTGACCTTCATGCGCAACATTTGCCCTCAGCGTTAAGAACATCAACTGGAATTCTTTTAACGGCCACGACCACTTCCTTCCCAGTCCTAGCCCTTTCCTGTCCCATTGTCGCCATAAGACCTATCTGTGTCGGTGTAAAGCTAAAGCAAAAAAAAGAAATAGAATATCTTGGAAAGGTCAGGTTTTTTTTTTTTTTGTTTTTTTTTTTGCGATTATAACATTTTGTTTTAACACTAGAACTGCCGGAATATATTGTATACCTGGAACCGCCGATGCAGTCATTTTGACCGCTATTGAAATTATTATATTTTCGTTCTTGATACGCATGGTTACTCATTATTATCATTTTGCCTTTGTTTCTGTACATTGCTTTATGAGTTTCAGTATTTAATTATCAATAAAAATACACCACCCACTCGTTACACAGTTTTCAGAAACATGCCACTTTGAATATGGAGTAAGTCCTAGATTATCTTTCAAGGGGGTATGGCGAGCAATCCTGACAGGTGTCATCTTCCCAGTGTGCTACAGTCCACTCCCTGATGCCATCAGTACCTAATGGCGCATTATCTGGCCATGGCAAGCTTTTACCTAGGTTGTTGTGTCCCCTATTATACCATGCTTTACTGGTTACTGTTTCTATGGTTGTAATAGAATAATTGAATACTCGTCAGTACTCAGCCTATGCAAGGCATTATTTTAATTTGAATACAGTATAAATCAAGGAATTACACCAAACTTGTTGTGCTAATAGTTATAATAATATGAGAGTCGTACTCTATTGTTTTACACTACATTTTTGTATGTCCGGGTATGGTTCACATTTCACTTTTGAAGGTGGTAACATGTAACTAGTGTCTTGTTCCATCGTTTGGTAACAGCACACGCACAGGGGCCAACGAATGCACTCGTCATAGCCATTTCATAACAACATTGTCAGCGTAGGAGCAGACAACATGGAAAGCAACCGTCAGGGACAGCGCTATACGACTTGGTTCCTATACAAAGAAGGTGTGGCCATTGCAGAAATTCATTGGCACTTGGTGGCAGTCTGCGGAGAACATGTGTCGTCACGGGAAACAGTTTTTAAGTAGGTGGAAGGTTGGAAAACAGGGTGCACATCGGTGGACAAGGAAACCAGTTCTGGAAGGAATGTGACAGTGTCAACACTAGCCAACATTGCCCAGGTCGAACAGGCCATCCAATGAAACAAATGCATCACATTTACGGAAATAGAGGTAGCCACGGGCATAAGCCGAAACACACTGCAGCGGACCGTGCACGGTCACTTACAGTTGGGGAAGGTGTCGTCCGAGTGCGTGCCTAGACTCTTTATCTGCAGACGAAAAGCAGAGGCGTGTGTATGTGTGCAGAGAACTTCTGCAACGCTATGATCAAGATCCATCCGACTTCATGGCTAGGCTTGTGACTGGTGATAAGACATGGCTCCATTACCATGAGCCACAAACAAAAGAACAATCGATGCAAGGGAAGCATAGGGGGAGTCCACCACCAAAGAACTGATTTGTCGCCTGTTTGGGAACATGAAGAAACCTCTGCGTGGTCGCCATTTTGTGGATTTTCCAGAACTGGACATTGCTGTCAAGGCGTGGGTATGCAGCACTCCGAAAGGATGGTTTCAGAAAGGTCTGGAGAGACTGACACATCGATGGCAAAAGTGCATACAGTTACAAGGAGATTATGTTGAGAAGGTGGACGTAACAACTGATGTGTAATATACTTAATTTGGGTAGAAAAAATTAAAGTGTAAAACAATATAGTATGCGCTTCGTACTAATATCAACTTACCTTCAGCCTGAACAATACGGTTTTCAGCGTGATATGAATCGCTGCTTTCCGAGTTATCACATGACTGGTAGTAATCTTCATATGCATTTTCTCTTTTTATGTCCTTTATATCTGGACCACATTCTACATAAGGCATATCTTCAGGAATTTCTTGCAATAGACTCAGCAACTGATGGTTTTCGGGACATGTTTACTGTACTGTGACAAGCTGACGAATGACAACACTACCGGAGACGCAGCGGAAAAAATGCTCTTACAATTCGTAATAGATCCGAGTTTCATTGTTGTGGTTTTGAATATTAGTGTACTGTTGTTGATAGCATAATAAGTAGATGATTATATCTCAAAGAGAAGTGTGTTATAATACATTTTATTATGATAATTAATACAGCGGTCAAAATGACCGTTCCGGTGGTAGTAGGTATAGCCATTACTAATGCCCTATCCATTGATGCAAAATTAATGATATTTAATATGGATTTTCCTAGGCATTAATCAGGAAAAGTCACTGCAGCTCAATATACTACAATAAAAACTCTAGTCAAAATTGAGTTTGGAAAATGTGTAGCGGTCATTTTGACTGCTCCGGCAGTTCTAGTGTTAAATACTCAATCAGCATTTCACTGAGTAATGGAGGAGAGATTCGTAATCACAATCAAAGTCACTGTTGCCTTCCCTGCAAAGTGTGTTCATTCTCTCACATCACTGTGATGTATGCTTGCTACATAAGCTGTCCGCATTTATGTCAGACCAGCCTGGCCGGACTGGGCTAGCCCCAACAGGTGCCCAGCTGAGCACCTCTGATCTACACCATTGCAATCACAATATTGAAGAGATCAATCAGGATATTGAGGTATCATCTACTTGCATTCCTCATATTAATGCACTCAGTGTGCCTCAAATAACAAATCTTTTTCAGAATTTGTATTTCGCAGGTACTTATTTATAGACTTCTTGTAGTATTTGGATCCTTGTGGTCATCCATAATTTTAGGCAGATAATAAAAAGAAGATAGCAAAGAAAGACATATTCCATCTCTGGAGCATAGTAATAAAATTTTTGCTGCAGTGTGTGGTAGCATGTTCCTGAAAATCAGGTTGCCTTGTAGAATAATTTTAGTTTGGTATGTCTACATTTTACAGTTGACTAGTGGTAATGAGGCCAGTAGCAGTTATCACTCTGTACCAGAATCTCTCAGTGATCTCCTGATCCTAGAGCCAGATCGCCCCCCTCGGCCTCCCCAGTGGAGCGACGCCAGCAGTGAAAGTAGTAATCGTAGTGCATCTAACGAGAGTTTCCTTGACATCTCTGAAACGGACAGTTGGGTTGACGAAGCTGGGGAACTGGATGGAGAAGTTCACAGATGGATAGGATGTGTGTGGAGCTGTGGTAAACCTCCTGTACGCAACTTGGCAGGTATGAGCACATGAACAAATATGTAGCGAGTGGTTTAATTCTTAAAAGAGAATGAATGAATAAATAAATAAATAAATAAATAAATAAATAAATAAATAAATAATATTTAGAGACCTAGCATTTTATTTTGTTTAAAAATAACAAAGTATTACTAAATGAGAAATATATTTTCTTATTTAGAAATTTAACAGTTGGCAGAAGGTCTTTTAGTTCGTTTTGGCATTTATTTTTCCTTCATCTATTTAACCCTAGACCATGTACACCACTCTGTATCAGGTAACCTTGTGTGCAGCAGTGTTTAGACCGCACTTCGCATGTCTTTGCCAACCAATGTAAAATAATTATCCTGAATATAAAGATTATTTAGTATTGAATAGGTGGATGATAATAAATTACTTTGCCAACTTTCTTGAATATGTGTATTTTATAATTTTGTAGGTTAAGAAAATTAATTAAAATAATCGAACGATGTAGCGTTTATTATAAAAAGACAAAAATTTGTACACTGTATGCATTGAACATATTTTAGGGGAACATTCAAACCAACCCAAACCCCATGGCACGACAGCCCCAAAGGGGGGCCATGGCCTACCAAGCGACTGCTGCTCAGCCCGAAGGCCTGCATATTACGAGGTGTCGTGTGGTCAGCACGACGGATCCTTTCGGCCGTTATTCTTGGTTTTCTAGACCGGGGCCACCATCTCACCGCCAGATAGCTCCTCAATTGTAATCACGTAGACTGAGTGGACCTTGAACCAGCCCTCAGATGCAGGTAAAAATCCCTGACCTGGCCGGGAATCAAACCCGGGGCCTCCGGGTAAGAGGCAGGCACACTACTCCTACACCGTGGGGCCGGCTGGAACATTCAAACAGAAGTCAGTAAATTCAAACACAGGACTACACTACATATAGATATAGAATGAAATAGTAAATTACTGTTCGCAAGGAAATTAAGCAAATTTACTTTACATCTTCACCGGGCTGTGTGGCTCAGACAGTTGAGGCGCTGGCCTTTTGACCCCAACTTGGCAGGTTTGATCCTGGCTCAGCCCAGTGGTATTTGAAGGTGCTGAAATATGTCAGCCTCATGTCATAGATTTACTGGCACGTAAAAGAACTCCTGCAGGACTAAATTCTGCCACCTCGGCATCTCTGAAAATGATAAATGAGTAGTTAGTGGGATGTAGGGACCTGAAAAATTAGCATCTATTTGTTTCAAAATTAGCATCTATTTTTTCCAAAATTAGCATCTATTTTTCCAAAATTAGCATCTATTTACAAAGTTAAAATAATCGCATGGTATTATTAATTTTAACAATTCCAAGTTTATGAAGTATAGTTATTGTCCTTGGTTCACACACAATACAAATTCATTGTTCAAACGAAAGCATTGTCAGTACTTCGGCATTGCTTTTTTTTACAATTTGCACCGTCTGTTTGTAACCACTGTGTTGTAATGAGACAACACACGCTCGCTATCTACATTGTTCGTTGGGGTCCACAACAACTCAAAACGGTATTTAGCAAATATGCTGAACTCTGTCTGAACTGCAGTTAATGCAAGCATGACATCACATTTTTCACTTTCTTTCATCTGGGTTTGAATTGCATGTTTCAGAGAACAGTAACCAGACCAGATATCGTTTCGTGAGAGATCTGTTACTCCAAACAATTTCTCAAGCTCATCTAATTTATCAGTGTTATTCAAAATTTTATTTTTTGGATGCAAAGCTTGAGAAATTGACACAAAATGCTTATGGTTGGGGTCTTTAGCTTTCAATGTGGCTAGCTTGCACTGTGAAGAATGAGCAGCTTTGACAAATGTGTCTCTACATGCAGCCTGCTGTAGAGGAGTGAGCTTAATCAAAGCATCATTAGTTGCCGCAGAAAAATTCCCCTCACAAATTAAGGTAAAACTGGCGTCAAGGTTCTGCAGTTTGGGGTAAAGGAGATGAGAGGTAGGATACAGAGACCCTTCAAGTTCAGTAAGGAGGTCAACCAATCCAGCTGCATGATCTGTGACAAAAACCATGTGGGAGTGAAGCCTATTCACTTCTCGGTCACTCAGATCAGTCAGGTACTTAATACCACAGTTGTTGATGTCTTTCATGTCAGACATCTTGAAAAATGTAACATCATCAGTAAAGTAAGCACTCAAATAGAAGACAGCCTGAAACCAGCTACTCCATCGGGTTATGACAGGTGCAGGAAAAAGCTTTGCTTCCTTTGAAGCACCATACTTTGATGTTAAGAATTGTAAATATATTTTTGCTTTCTTGTGTTCAAAAATGCAGACTTTACCATCTCAACCACATGATTTAAATCTGTCATCACTGCAACCCATCTATTGCCAACCAAGCTGATCTTATGTGCCCAGCACTGTACATGCATTAAATGATCCCCTATGACCACACTTAATGTTTCATAACACCGGGTCTTGTACGGGGCACTGTCACTAACAAACACTTTAACTGCATCATATTGCACCCGTCCACCTCCCGAGTCCCAGACTAGCATTTATCTCAGGGGTGTCGGTTCATTATTTAATTCATCAAATATAAATATAACGGCATAATAGAACACGGGGATGAACGGAGCAACTTAAAATTAAAATGGGGAAGGCTCGATTGTAAACTTGAATTTAAGGACTCCATGATAGGACTAGGAAGTGACTGTTACTTTAAAAAGGGCATCATCTAACTACAATAAAAAGATTATGAGAGTGGTTTCCTTTGAAATAATTTGCCAGAAGGAGCGGTTTATTACGCCATTTGACGTATAAAACTTTGATACACGTGGCAACAATATTTGAATTTACACACATGTTACATATATAAATCACTTGCCATACCGCAAGTGGTATCAATATCTTGCTGCGTTGCTTCTGAAATAAAATGACATTTTGGAGGTATAATTTACGGATCGATTCCATTTGAATCGAACCGTTACTCAAGGATATAGCTTCCTTCTATCGGGAGCCCAAGCATAACCCATGTTACGGTCGGCTTCCCGATTTAACTAAGATGATGTACTCCGGCTATATACATTTTTCCGAGACCGGTACTCGGACTGGGTAATGTTTCTCGTGAATGCGAAAACTGGATTCCACGGACAGTTCCTATCTTACGATATCCAGCTGATGCCATACCACTGAATTAGCATTTATATATTATTTACATGTGATCTGAATTGTCACCAGTTAGCCTCAGTAGACTACTGACACAGATGAGATAACGAGAAGCGGTGGGAAATACTGTGGCCATGGCCCCCCTCGCATCGCGAGCGACGTAAACAAACACGCCAAGTATGTAACATCGTCCCGTATGGAAAGCGTACAATAACGCGGTAAACAAATGACTCTAATATTATCATTCTTATTATTCAACATACGAATAGAGGGATGTCGTCACCAAATAATTTAATCCACGAAATTATCATCCTCGAAATTATTATTATTCACGTCACTTAAGAGGTTATTATTATTAATGGACCGGTCATTTCCGCCAAAATATATATTAAGATATCGGTCGCAATTACAAATTAATTCACTGATCAACCAACGACATCATTACAGTTATTATTATGACAATTATTATTAATCCGACCGCGGTGATTTAACATCGTCCTTACATTGTTATTATTATTATCGGTTGCATATTATCATTTAGATTCCCGTTTAACATCTTTATCAACGCTCATTTAATTACGGCGGTCCAATCCTTTATCTGCAATATTTATTATTATTATTATCACGACATCATGATTGTCCTCGCTCGTCATTACAATGAATACAATATACGACCATTTATGTGGAATCTGAACTCTCATTATCCTTAGATCCGTTGTATCTCGACGAATAGCTGTGCAGTCTATTTATTTCGTACATGCTGTCACGGGTTCGAATGCTCCCCGCTATGTAACTCAGTCTTTCTCTGTGACACTGCCCGTACATTTTACACTCATATCAATATCCTAAGTGTCTCTCGTACGGAATTTATTTTCCTCTCTATCTCAATATTCCTCGATTCATTTATTTCTCACAGAATTATCAACTGACTTATTTATTCATTTCTGACATCGTACGACCTTTTATTATCTGACTGCAGATTCTTTCACATTTTCTATCTCATTTTGATCTACGCCTTAGTTCATTCTCCACAAATAATCGTAACATCTTGAAATTATATTTACCAAAATTTGACAATCATGGTCTCGTAATATTAGTCCTACGCGTTTTCCGGCTAATAAATCGCAACTTCAAAACACGACATTTATACGTAAAAAAAACATTGGACCGTAATTTAAACCACACGTTCATTAACATGTACGGATTATTAGCACCGATTTACATTTCAATATTATTAATTGATCAAATTAAATTACCACGCACTTTAATTCCGAATTAAAAACGACCTCCCGTCATTAAATGATTCCCACTAAACTCAACACTTGATCACATGAATTATTATTATCTCCAAATCATATTTTAAAAAAAAAATCTTCTTTAAAAAAAATAGTTATATTATTTATTTATTATTATTATTAATAAAAAAACATAGTTTTCGCCTGTTACACGGTAGTCCACTCTTAATATGTTTAACGCATAACCCCTTTTACAAACTCGATTTATTCTGGCTCTAACCACTCCAGATATGATTTACTTGGAAATTATTATATTAATCGCATCTCACAAATTTAACAACTTCACTTTGAAAATATGACCATATTAATTACAACAAAACACCACTGGTATGGCGAAGCTGGATTTTCCTTCCATGTCATTAAATGGCTCGTTAAAATTGACAAAACATAAAAGCACATATCGGGTCTTATTTAACTATCATAAACAAAATCAAATGTAAAGAAAATTATTGACTACAAAGAAAACATGAATGCATGCATGACTTAACGTACTACACTATATATACAAATTTACATCTCCAACAAACTGAATACATAAAAGACCCGATTATTTACATTATTATGATTTACTACTGTCCGTGCTACAAATTTAGGATGGGGTCGTTAAGCGACCCATCTTGTTACAGAAGGTAACCAAGTATAATCAAATTATTCCCATTTTTCCCATCACGATAACATTTCCCAAATATTATTTACAGTTTAGTACTCATCTTAGTTATCGGTATTCCATTACAGCTTTGCAGACGAGAGGCTCCATCCGGCCCCTCTCTGCGTTTTACTCCTCCATTCTTGATGGCGTAGTTTCACAAAAGATTTCCTGGCACACTACCATTTTACACTCATATCTTGATTACCACAAACCTTCACCATCTACAACGTTAACACTGTATACTTTAAATTGGATACAACAAATTACTATCCTAGACCCAAGAATTTAATATATTTACACTATTTAATCTTCGTCCACCTACCGCACAATGGACCTGGACACGTACGACGAGGTGTCAACTATTACGCCCGTCGCGATACGCCCGATTTATACGGCATTCTTGACGTGTTCATGACATCGGTTCGGTATAGCAAAGTACAGGCTACTACTTCCGTAAAGTACTGTTCGTCACACAGTCTATTATGTACGTACTTATGGTGATATACTTTATACTACTCTCTTGCAGGGTAATTACTTTACGTCACTGATATTCATAAATAACAAACACTGTCCTACGTTAACTATTTCTAATTCCTGTTGCTTGAGCGCGATCACATTTTACAAACACTGGCGGATGCTCGCGCCATTAAATGACTGTACGTCCGTAGAATTCTAAGTTACCGGCGACCAACAGTTCAGCTCCCGATATTCAATTCACGTGTGCTGGCGACCGTCAATTCAGCTCCAACGATTCAAGACAAGTGTGCTGGCGAGGATCCCTTGCCCCGTATATATTGATGAAGCCTTTTTCCCGCGGATTCGTTGACGTCATACCCCTGAGGGAGGGGGTGGATTTTTAATATCGGTACTTGCACTCCGAATTGGAAGTTAAAATTTACATCAAATTAATCCACTCCACTAGCATATCTGCTGGATAAAATATGAACTCCAGGTGATCACAGATTTAGGAGATATGGATGGATTTAGCTCCTCACATTTCGCGCCTTTGTAAGCGTCTCTTACAACGTGGTCTTCTTTCAGCCAATGAGATTCAAGCTGTCCGGTTTCCAAGAAATCCAGCCTTCAATTTAATTAATTTGCCAATAAGTATTGATTATTTTTCCATGCATGACATCTAATAAATCCAGTACACCCATCCGTGTACTCATAATAATTTATTACTGATTACTTTTGTAGTTACGAAAATATCTCATCCATCATTCCTTAAGATGGTATCACTGAGTCTCCCATCAAATTTTTACTATTGGCCGGCAAGCGGTCACGTGATTTAAATCTCCACCTGCTCGAACTTAGGCTAGCGAACGTACACTCAGCCGCTGTAATTTTCCACGAGCTCCCGGAATTTCCGTCCTACCAAAAATATCCCAAGGTATTACTCATGTTGTGAGTTTCCTTTGTATGACTCTCCCCCTTCCTCTTTCTGACCAAGACTTATTTGTGGACTCTGTATTTCCTTGTACGCCAACTAATGATACTCCCTGCTGTGAAGTAGCTAAAAGTTGTCGTGTTGAGCTAATCCGTCAGGCTCCAGTCTGTCGTCCTTCCTTCGCTCTGATTTTGACATTACATAAACGAAATATTTTCAACGTCCCTTCTGTATTTCAATAAATGTACCATATTATTTTACCGATCAAATCATGATTGACTATGGGCCTAAGTCACTCGGGTTCATCTTCCTCTTGCCCAGGTAAAAAAAAAATCTAGTGAGTATCATGAGATTTTTTTTTAATGATGTGTCCATATCATCACTATCATGATTTGACATCGGATCCTCTGTTCTGCGACGGCTATTGATTTCGTCTCTCAACATCTGGTTCCTGAACCTTAACTCCTCGTTCTGTCTTTCGATTTGATGGATCGTATTGACAAATTCCTGCACGTCGCTGTCTATCTCTCCACACTCTGGACATGGCCTTGCTTCAATTGGTGTATGGATTACTTGGACTTCTTCTTCCCTTCCGTCATCTTCTTCATCCTCTTCTTCGACATCATCTTCTTCCGGCTCGTCATCTGCTTCCTCTCGTTCATCCTCTGCTTCCCTGTGGTCTGCTGGCGTGTGGTAAAGCTTTAAATTCGCAGCGTTATAGATGTTCTCTGAACTTCCATCCAAGCTCTGAACTTTGTAAGCATTGTTGTCATAAGTTTGTATAATCTTGAAAGGTCCCACGAACAATTTACAAAACTTGTGGTACACCTTCTGCTCTGGGTTAGATACACTAGGCTTCTTCACTAGCACGAGCTCGCCAACCCTCAACGGACGGTGGAATCGCTTATTCCTCAACCTTCTCAATCGTCGTTCGGCTTGTGCCTCCAAATGTTCCCGTGTTTTTCTGATACAAATTTCGCTGGATACGCGTGGATCTGCAGGACATGCTACTGCATTATGCCATGGCCTGGCCGGATATCTGTTAAAGTGAACCACTTCCGGTATCTGGCCTGTTGCTTCGTGGATCGTGGTGTTAATACATTTAGTTATAATGGGCACCACGTCAATCCACCGCCAATGTGCCTCGGAACAATAGATCCTGCAAAATTTTGCAATCTCTCGCATAATCCTCTCTGATGGATTCGATTCGGGATGGCGAATCGAACTAAGTACATGCTGAATGTCTAGTTGTCGTAATTGATTTGCAAACGCAGCCGATGTGAACTGACTACCATGATCAGTAAGGATCTTCTTGGGCTTCCCCATCTGTGGAATGATATGTGAAGTAATTCCCCATAGTACAGTTTTAGAATTTGCCTTTTGCAGCGGATACAAGGCTACTAATTTAGAGAATACATCTAAACTAACAAGGATGAATTGGTTTCCCCTACGGGCCTTGGGGAGTGGTCCGTACAGGTCCATTGCGAATATCTCGCGGGGTTCAGTAGGTAACAGTGGGCGCGGAGATTGCTTAAGTAAGTACGGATTAGGTTTAATCCTTTGGCAGACGTCGCATGATCGTAGTACATTTCGGACTGTTTGGTTCATCTTGGCCCACACGAATGTCTCTTGGATAGTTGCCAAAACCTTCCCTATACCTCCGTGTCCAATGACCCGGTGTACATGGTTGACTACCGGTACTTGCATTTCAGATGGTATGACTATGCGAAGTTTCGTGTGTTCCTCATCCAAAAACTTATGAAGAACCCCATTCAAATAATGGTAGCTCGCTGATAATTTACTAGCTCTGTCATACTGTGGATTGTCTGGCTGCAATGTTTTGTTAAAAAATTCTATCATCAAGTTAGTAAACCCATCTCTCTTCTGTATTGCTCCGATGTCCTTCAGATTCCTTAAGACTTCCTGATCCTCTTCTATCAACTCAATTTGGTGGATTACGACTTCCTCCGGGTTTGGATGTCGACTCAATGTGTCTGCCAAAATATTGAGTTTCCCGGGGCAATGTTCGACTGTTAGATCAAATTGCTGGATAAATAATGCCCAACGGCTAACCCTCTCGCTTGCCATATTGGTTTTCATAATGAACGTCAACGCTTTGTGATCGGTACGGATAACAATCTGAAAACCATACACGATCTTCTTCCAATATTGCAAAGCGCTCACGATAGACAGCATTTCCAATTCCGTGATAGTATACTTTATCTCATGCTTCCGCAATTTCCGGCTCATGAAGGCAATATAGGTTTTTATGCTTGGATCATCGGGGTTTTCCTGCAGTAATACGGCTCCTATACCTATGGTTGAGGCATCTGTTTGAATTATGAATTTGAGGCTGAAATCCGGGTATCCGAGCTTAACATTATGCAGTAATCGTTGCTTGGTCTGAGCGAACGCCTCATCACAAGTATGGTCCCACTTCCATCGATTATTTTTCTTAAGCAGGTCCTGCAATGGTGCTACTACGGTTGTGTAATCAGGGCAATGATCAGCGAAGAACTGACACATTCCAAGGAACTGCCGAACATGTTTTACTTTAGTAGGCTTAGGAAACATCCTAATGGCCTCAATTTTGACTGGGTTTGGTCGTACACCATCTCCATCTACAAGGTGACCCAAAAATAACACCTCCTTCTGACAAAAATGTGATTTCGATAGGTTGACCTTGAAGTTATGCCTTCCTAAATCGGTGAGGACTTCATTAATATTTTCCAAGTGTTCCGAAAGTGTTTTTGTAGCTACCAAGATATCATCCACATACATGGTAGTCGCCTCTTTGACCTTTGGACTTAGATTGCGGTCAAGAGCTCGAATGAGAACCGAACCCGCATTCTTAATACCAAACGGGAGACGATTAAATACATAAGTCTGTTGATCGAATAAGAATCCCGTCAACAACTTAGATTTAGCTTCCAACAGTATATGATGAAACGATGACGTCAGGTCAAAAGTGGTAAAATATTCCATATCTTTAAATCTCTTCAGGATCTCTTTAATAGGCGGAGCCTGCTCATACTCTGGGACTAATCTCTCGTTGATAGCACGTGCATCAAGGCAAATGCGCACTGATCCGTCCGGTTTCCTCACTATCACTAAAGGATTTAAAAATGGCGTCGGTGACTTCGATATCAATCCACTTGCTTCCATTTCTCTAATAGCTTCGCGGACTTGGGGATAAAATTTCTCGGCAATTGGATATAATTTCTTCTTATACGGGGACCAATCATTCACGTTTAATTCGTATTCAAAATTTTCAATTTTTCCAGGTTTTGAGCCAAACGTGTCGCTATGCTTTGTTAAAATTTTGAATAAATTTTCCTTCCCCTCGGGACCTATTACAGCTGCATTAACTTTATCTGCTATAACTTTCCCACAGTTGACTTCACCTTCCTGCAATTCTGCCGCAAATAGCTTATAATCATCAGAGGTCACATGATCATCCGTCTCACTCATGACACTTTCGTCCGTCCTAAACGGATTCATGACTTCGGTGTTCCAAATTTCTTCATGCTCTCCTATCTCCGACTGAGGGTTCATGGTTGTATCCTCAATACCTTCCCTGTGCTTAAACCTGACAGAGTTATCCCCCATATCAATCACAGCCTGGTATTCGGTCATAAAATCGGCCCCTAGGATCAAGTTATAATTGATTTTATTCATGATAATAAATGTATGAGCAAATTTTGAATTTCCAATTTCAATGTCCAATAATGCCTGGTTCTTACATATGACAGATTTATCCGGGATAATTCCACGAATCTTCAAATTTGAAACTGGGATAATCGGGATGTTTACTTCGGATTGTAGTTCATTTACCAGAACTTGGGATACTACTGATACGCTGGCGCCTGTATCAATGAGTGATCGAACCCTCACGTGGTTGATCCTAGTGTATATCACTGGTAGTCTCTTAATTTCCTTTGAAATTTGGATTTCGGGATCGTCAATTAATTCGTCAGAGGTCACAACCCATGTATCGACCTCTGCGATGATCCATTCTTCAGTTAAAAATCGGCGTTTTTTTTTTTCGCCCCGAGCCGTTCTTCAGATTCGAACGTCGGTGCATTCGGGTTCAGGTCGCTGCCCCCTTTCCTTGCTCTTTGGAATTGCAAGCTCTCCGCTCCTGTCGCTTCCTCATCACGGCCTCGATCATGGATCGCCTCCTTCCATTTTCTCTTGTTCAGCTCTTCTATATACCGCCTAGACTCTTGGTATCTGTCATCCTTCTCCTGACGAGATCCTCCCTGGTAATATCTCGGGTTCCCTTGATTCCTAGCTGGATACGGCCTATAATTACTTCTCTGGAATCCACGGTATCCCCTGTCAGCTCGAAAGTTCCCTTGGTTGGTTTGCCGGTTGCCTTCCGCAAAATTCCTTGGTCTCGTCCATTGTCGCGGCTTCCACTCCGTATTATATGCTCGACGAGGTTCCGGATCAGTACTAGTTCCCTGGTTCTTCGTACTAGTGGTCTTCGGTTCGATTGTCCGTTCGATATTATTCACCTGTTGGTCCCTGCTCCTAATTTGTCTTGGGTTCGAATGATGCGTTGTGAGGTCTAATTGACGTAATAAAGCCTCCGCTTCGACAGCCGTCTGGACATTTGACGCTATCATCATTCGTTGGACCTCGAATGGCAATTGTTTTCCAATGGCGCTAATCAATTCTGTTTCGCTCATTGGATTATCAAGCTCCCGTAGCTTGTGAAATTGTGCCACAAAGTAATCAGAGAATTTCGTGGGTGAAGATGTTGAATATCGTCTGGAGTATACTTCCAGCCTTAACTCCTGCTGTTCCTGAATACTCCAGAACTTTTGGAGAAAAGCCCGCCGAAATCCTTCAAAATCTTCAAAGGTATACAAGAAAGCCCTGAACCATACAGCTGGTGCTCCGTCTAGGAATTTCTCGACCGTTCGCAGTTGTCGCTCTACTGGTATTTTATTCTCATTTATATAACCGGCGATTTCCCGGATGAAACCTTTCGGGGTGATATGCCCGCGGGCATCGAACTTTGGTGGCTTGTCATCAGACATCTTAATGACGTGTACCACCGATGTCGGGATAGCATTTGATGACGTAGATGACCCATCTCTGTTTTCAAACTTGAAACCGTGTGTATCAGCATGGGATAGGCCTCCTTTCTTATGAATCCCCTGGTTATCATGGGGTTCGTATTCGCGATATTGGAGGTTAAAATCTTGGCTAGACGCTGATGGTTCCAACCTAGCCTTCAACATCTCCAAGTCTTTTCGCATGTCATCCTTTCCGTCGGGATTACAACTGGCTATTTCTTTTGTGCCGGAATTTTGCCCATTATACGCCTTGCATTGTTCTAACAAGCGAACTTCCGTGTCGGCGAATGATTGGCCCTGTTCAATTAAGTCTTCCGTCCGCTGGAATAACGCTAAGTTTGCGTCTTCGCACTTAGTTATTCTCTGGCTACGGTCTTCTAAATTTATAGTTAGTTCTTCGACTTTGTTTTTCAGTCCTGCTACGATGACAAGTGTACGTGCGGCTTCCCCACGTAACTCGTTCATGCCCTTGTCATGCTTGTCCAAGGTGCCAGCTATCTGCGCGCATTTTTCTTCTACTTGTCCCCGGACGATGTCATTCTCCTTCCGACATTCATCCCGAATTTCCTCTATGTGTGATTCTATGTCTTTTCTGTCAGTTACTCGTAGAGCGGCGAGTTCCTTGACACTAGCGTTCAATTTTTCCTTAATTTCTGCGCGTTCCATTTGAGCCTCATCTCTAACGCGGTCAACCTTTTCATTAACGATGGTAATGTACGCATCCATGTGCACTTTTAATTCATCTTTCGCGAAGTGACATGCTTCCTGGACTTGAGTTAATTTGTCCCTAAGTTCCTGTCCCATCGCTACGCTCGCGGCCTGAACTGCATCTATTTGTGCCTTGAGTTCTGTTTTATTAACTTCGCACGCAGCCTGTACCTGGTCTATTTTATTCTCTAGTGAAACACTCGCGGCCTGTACTTGGTCTATTTTATTCTCTAGTGAAACACTATTAGCCTTCATTTGCTCAATAATTTCCTGTTTATCTGAACTCCTATCAGCCCGCATTTGTTCTGCGAGTTCCTGTTTAATCGAACCATTATTAACCTTCAAAGCTTGCATTAATACCTCTAATGTGATCGCTTTCACTTCTCCCTGTCCTTCTACCACTATGTCCTGGGATCGCTCCCCACCGTCGTCAGACATTATAACTTTTCTTGAGAAAGCAAAAGGGCCGATCAGCCTCTCACCTTGCTGCACACGAAGGAATACGCTATTGGGTCTAGGCCCTATCCTATGACATTATACCCCTACACTAACTTTCATTTAACAAAAAAAAAATTTTGACTTTAAAACTTGTTTACATTTGCCGGTCATTCAACTTGAATGCTGGCTTGCGCCTAAGATTTCACAATAAACCGCTCCAATATAACAACAACAACAATATTTAAAAAAAACAACGATGAAGTTGGATATCTCCTGCCCTGAAATACGTTAATTTTAATTTATACCATCTCAACCTCTTTTTAAATAATAACTTGAACTGGTGCTCAGTAATATTTTTACCATTTCAAGCCTTCCTAAACAGCTGTTTATAATATTCATCTCATGTCCAATGACATTTAAATGGAGTCCTGAATTACCAAAATAATATTAAATTCCATATGGGAAAAAGAGAAACATCAAATCTTCGAGCTTATTGAATTTTGAATCATTGCCAAACTTGAAGAGATTAGCAATGGATTATATTAATAAACTAGTCAAATCTAGCTCCGTTCGAAACTAACCTTACTCTAGCATGATATTACGTTACAAGTGAACACACACCTGACCGTGATGCGGTCATCAATTAATAAAAATCAAAAATTTAAAAATATAAACTTTTAAAAAAAAGTATAAAAATTTTACAATTGATTAGCAATAAAATTGGCCTCTCTGCCGTTCTTAAAGCAACACGTTGGGCAAGCAATTTTGCTTCTGGCCCAACTGTAACATGTCCTACAATTGGTCATCATTTTACTGATGTCAACCAACATGACTCGTAGTTCTTCCCTTGTTTTGTTAGGCCCTCTCTGCCGTTCTTACAGCAACACTTTGCCGTTCTTAAAGCCCCACTTTGGGCCAGCCATTTTGCACCCGTCCACCTCCCGAGTCCCAGACTAGCATTTATCTCAGGGGTGTCGGTTCATTATTTAATTCATCAAATATAAATATAACGGCATAATAGAACACGGGGATGAACGGAGCAACTTAAAATTAAAATGGGGAAGGCTCGATTGTAAACTTGAATTTAAGGACTCCATGATAGGACTAGGAAGTGACTGTTACTTTAAAAAGGGCATCATCTAACTACAATAAAAAGATTATGAGAGTGGTTTCCTTTGAAATAATTTGCCAGAAGGAGCGGTTTATTACGCCATTTGACGTATAAAACTTTGATACACGTGGCAACAATATTTGAATTTACACACATGTTACATATATAAATCACTTGCCATACCGCAAGTGGTATCAATATCTTGCTGCGTTGCTTCTGAAATAAAATGACATTTTGGAGGTATAATTTACGGATCGATTCCATTTGAATCGAACCGTTACTCAAGGATATAGCTTCCTTCTATCGGGAGCCCGAGCATAACCCATGTTACGGTCGGCTTCCCGATTTAACTAAGATGATGTACTCCGGCTATATACATTTTTCCGAGACCGGTACTCGGACTGGGTAATGTTTCTCGTGAATGCGAAAACTGGATTCCACGGACAGTTCCTATCTTACGATATCCAGCTGATGCCATACCACTGAATTAGCATTTATATATTATTTACATGTGATCTGAATTGTCACCAGTTAGCCTCAGTAGACTACTGACACAGATGAGATAACGAGAAGCGGTGGGAAATACTGTGGCCATGGCCCCCCTCGCATCGCGAGCGACGTAAACAAACACGCCAAGTATGTAACATCGTCCCGTATGGAAAGCGTACAATAACGCGGTAAACAAATGACTCTAATATTATCATTCTTATTATTCAACATACGAATAGAGGGATGTCGTCACCAAATAATTTAATCCACGAAATTATCATCCTCGAAATTATTATTATTCACGTCACTTAAGAGGTTATTATTATTAATGGACCGGTCATTTCCGCCAAAATATATATTAAGATATCGGTCGCAATTACAAATTAATTCACTGATCAACCAACGACATCATTACAGTTATTATTATGACAATTATTATTAATCCGACCGCGGTGATTTAACATCGTCCTTACATTGTTATTATTATTATTATCGGTTGCATATTATCATTTAGATTCCCGTTTAACATCTTTATCAACGCTCATTTAATTACGGCGGTCCAATCCTTTATCTGCAATATTTATTATTATTATTATCACGACATCATGATTGTCCTCGCTCGTCATTACAATGAATACAATATACGACCATTTATGTGGAATCTGAACTCTCATTATCCTTAGATCCGTTGTATCTCGACGAATAGCTGTGCAGTCTATTTATTTCGTACATGCTGTCACGGGTTCGAATGCTCCCCGCTATGTAACTCAGTCTTTCTCTGTGACACTGCCCGTACATTTTACACTCATATCAATATCCTAAGTGTCTCTCGTACGGAATTTATTTTCCTCTCTATCTCAATATTCCTCGATTCATTTATTTCTCACAGAATTATCAACTGACTTATTTATTCATTTCTGACATCGTACGACCTTTTATTATCTGACTGCAGATTCTTTCACATTTTCTATCTCATTTTGATCTACGCCTTAGTTCATTCTCCACAAATAATCGTAACATCTTGAAATTATATTTACCAAAATTTGACAATCATGGTCTCGTAATATTAGTCCTACGCGTTTTCCGGCTAATAAATCGCAACTTCAAAACGCGACATTTATACGTAAAAAAAACATTGGACCGTAATTTAAACCACACGTTCATTAACATGTACGGATTATTAGCACCGATTTACATTTCAATATTATTAATTGATCAAATTAAATTACCACGCACTTTAATTCCGAATTAAAAACGACCTCCCGTCATTAAATGATTCCCACTAAACTCAACACTTGATCACATGAATTATTATTATCTCCAAATCATATTTAAAAAAAAAATCTTCTTTAAAAAAAATAGTTATATTATTTATTTATTATTATTATTAATTAAAAAAAAATAGTTTTCGCCTGTTACACGGTAGTCCACTCTTAATATGTTTAACGCATAACCCCTTTTACAAACTCGATTTATTCTGGCTCTAACCACTCCAGATATGATTTACTTGGAAATTATTATATTAATCGCATCTCACAAATTTAACAACTTCACTTTGAAAATATGACCATATTAATTACAACAAAACACCACTGGTATGGCGAAGCTGGATTTTCCTTCCATGTCATTAAATGGCTCGTTAAAATTGACAAAACATAAAAGCACATATCGGGTCTTATTTAACTATCATAAACAAAATCAAATGTAAAGAAAATTATTGACTACAAAGAAAACATGAATGCATGCATGACTTAACGTACTACACTATATATACAAATTTACATCTCCAACAAACTGAATACATAAAAGACCCGATTATTTACATTATTATGATTTACTACTGTCCGTGCTACAAATTTAGGATGGGGTCGTTAAGCGACCCATCTTGTTACAGAAGGTAACCAAGTATAATCAAATTATTCCCATTTTTCCCATCACGATAACATTTCCCAAATATTATTTACAGTTTAGTACTCATCTTAGTTATCGGTATTCCATTACAGCTTTGCAGACGAGAGGCTCCATCCGGCCCCTCTCTGCGTTTTACTCCTCCATTCTTGATGGCGTAGTTTCACAAAAGATTTCCTGGCACACTACCATTTTACACTCATATCTTGATTACCACAAACCTTCACCATCTACAACGTTAACACTGTATACTTTAAATTGGATACAACAAATTACTATCCTAGACCCAAGAATTTAATATATTTACACTATTTAATCTTCGTCCACCTACCGCACAATGGACCTGGACATGTACGACGAGGTGTCAACTATTACGCCCGTCGCGATACGCCCGATTTATACGGCATTCTTGACGTGTTCATGACATCGGTTCGGTATAGCAAAGTACAGGCTACTACTTCCGTAAAGTACTGTTCGTCACACAGTCTATTATGTACGTACTTATGGTGATATACTTTATACTACTCTCTTGCAGGGTAATTACTTTACGTCACTGATATTCATAAATAACAAACACTGTCCTACGTTAACTATTTCTAATTCCTGTTGCTTGAGCGCGATCACATTTTACAAACACTGGCGGATGCTCGCGCCATTAAATGACTGTACGTCCGTAGAATTCTAAGTTACCGGCGACCAACAGTTCAGCTCCCGATATTCAATTCACGTGTGCTGGCGACCGTCAATTCAGCTCCAACGATTCAAGACAAGTGTGCTGGCGAGGATCCCTTGCCCCGTATATATTGATGAAGCCTTTTTCCCGCGGATTTGTTGACGTCATACCCCTGAGGGAGGGGGTGGATTTTTAATATCGGTACTTGCACTCCGAATTGGAAGTTAAAATTTACATCAAATTAATCCACTCCGCTAGCATATCTGCTGGATAAAATATGAACTCCAGGTGATCACAGATTTAGGAGATATGGATGGATTTAGCTCCTCACATTTCGCGCCTTTGTAAGCGTCTCTTACAACGTGGTCTTCTTTCAGCCAATGAGATTCAAGCTGTCCGGTTTCCAAGAAATCCAGCCTTCAATTTAATTAATTTGCGAATAAGTATTGATTATTTTTCCATGCATGACATCTAATAAATCCAGTACACCCATCCGTGTACTCATAATAATTTATTACTGATTACTTTTGTAGTTACGAAAATATCTCATCCATCATTCCTTAAGATGGTATCACTGAGTCTCCCATCAAATTTTTACTATTGGCCGGCAAGCGGTCACGTGATTTAAATCTCCACCTGCTCGAACTTAGGCTAGCGAACGTACACTCAGCCGCTGTAATTTTCCACGAGCTCCCGGAATTTCCGTCCTACCAAAAATATCCCAAGGTATTACTCATGTTGTGAGTTTCCTTTGTATGACTCTCCCCCTTCCTCTTTCTGACCAAGACTTATTTGTGGACTCTGTATTTCCTTGTACGCCAACTAATGATACTCCCTGCTGTGAAGTAGCTAAAAGTTGTCGTGTTGAGCTAATCCGTCAGGCTCCAGTCTGTCGTCCTTCCTTCGCTCTGATTTTGACATTACATAAACGAAATATTTTCAACGTCCCTTCTGTATTTCAATAAATGTACCATATTATTTTACCGATCAAATCATGATTGACTATGGGCCTAAGTCGCTCGGGTTCAATATAGTACGCTATAACTGCTCAGAGTTTCTAAAACAGCGTGACAGTAGTTTGTAGCATTTCCTGCATCAAGATAGTTCACAGAAACAACGTGCAGCTTTCTTTTTGATCCGGCTGAGACTTGGAATATGATGATAAAAACACAACGACCCATTCTATCTGTAGTTTCATCACAGAGTAGGTTGATGTTCTTCCCCACTAGAGCCTCTGCTGTTCTTTTCTGATGGTCAGATGCAACTTCTAGAAAGGAAGAAAGACCTCAAATTATAACAAAATAATTTAAAATTACTGGGTCAATTGGGTACGGGTAAGATAGTTCGATATGGAAATCGCACTCAAATTCGGTATCCTTCAATTTTGCATGTGGTTTTGATGTCCTAATACCTAAACCGTACCCGATCAATGAAATTGAAACTTACCCGGTAAATATACTTCACGTAGAGTTCTCACGCATGGCAACTCTTCATTTGAAAACTCAGTGATCCAGGCTCTTAGCTCTTTGTTTTCCAGCTTTTCCAGAGGTATATTTGCTTTGGCAAATACTTCAACTGTGCATTTCTAGAAGTTATCTCTGAAAATTTTTCGTCTTTTACAACTATCTAACTGTGTAAGCACAGAAGATTGCTTTCTTTGAGACGTACTAGCAGCAGGGATTGAACTTTCATTATCGCGTCGCTTACCTACGTGTTTTTCAGATTTAACATGTTTCACAATGCTATCCTTTTTTTCCCACCCAACTCGGCAATTACAATACTTGCAAAACACTGTCGTTGAATCTGTGGCATATAAACCATCCTTTGCGTATTGCTGAGCCCTTTCGTGCGCAGTTTTTGCCGTGCGCCCCATAACCTAAACAATAGCTTGACTTTCTACTCTTCACTAGTTTCAGTTTTGAACCAAAGAGAACAACAGGAAAACAACACTGCATCTATCTCGTTATTTCCGTGACACTCGATTTACATTTCGATAATAATCGATACAGGTCTTATTCCCCTTGCTATTCCCATTGTAAATATCGATTAAAGTCAGCAAGCAGCAATCGATCGGCTACTTTTCTTCATCCATCAGAACGGTCGAAAGATTTATGCATCATATTTTGAGTATTTCTGACGATTTTGCCGAAATATGTTGTTTTTGCCAGTAAAATAGCACATTTTCGCAGAATTCACACCAAAATCACATTTTGGGTCACAATTCGCATTTTGTCGCACTTCTATTTACACGTAAAAATTATTTTATTCCACATTAGAATTAACGTAGGCTTGAATTCAGTACAAGATTCAAAAATTCGCATTTATCGCAAATGCGATTTTTTTTCAGGTCCCTAGTGGGATGTAAAGCCAATAACATTAGTTTTCATCTTCAGCTTCTTGACTGCACTATTCACAAGTAACTGTATGCTGACTGTGATTGTGGCACACATTTTGCTGACATACTGTAGGTCACAAATAACACCGTCTACATACACTGATCAGCCAGAACAGTATGACCCCCTACCTAATAGCCAGTATGTCCACCTTTGGCATGGTTAATAGCAGTGACGCGTCTTGGCATGAAAGCAGTGAGGTCTTGGTAGGTCTTTGGAGGGAGTTGGCACCACATCTGCAGACACAAGTCACCTAATTCCCGTAAATTCTGGGAAGGGGGGCAATGAGCTCTGATGCCAAGTTCAATCACATCCCAGATGTGTTCGATTGGGTTAAGATCTGGCAAGTTGGGGAGCCAGCACATCAGTTGCAACTCGCCACAGTTGCTTAAGTGCGGCCAGTATCCAGTAATCAGGAGATAGTGGGTTCGAGCTCTACTGTCGGTAGCCCTGAAGATGGTTTTCTGTGGTTTCCCATTTTCACACCAGGCAAATGCCGGGGCTGTACCTTAATAAGGCCATGGCCGCTTCCTTCCAATTCCTAGGCCTTTCCTATCCCATCATCGCCATAAGACATATCTGTGTCGGTGCGACGTAAAGCAAATAGCAAAAAAAAAAAATAGCAACTCGCCGCTGTGTTCCTCGAACCACTCCGTCACACCCCTGGCCTTGTGACATGGTACATTATCTTGTTGAAAAATGCTACTGCCGTTGGGAAACATGATCGTCATTAAGGGGTGTACGTGATCTGCAACCAATATACAATACTTCTCGACCGTTATGGTGTGTTGTACAAACTCCACTGGACTTGTGGATGCCCTAAGTGAATGTTCCCTAGAACATAATTGAGCTGCCGCCAGCTTGTCTCCGACTCGCAGTACAGGTCCCAAGGAGCTGTTCCCCTGGAAAATGACAGATTCAAACCCTTCCATTGGCATGATGAAGGTATCAGGATTCATCAGACCAACGCTTTGTCACTGCGTCAGCGTCCAGTGATGATGGTCACATGTCCATGTCAGTCATAGTTGCTGATGTCGTGGTGTTAACATTGGCACATGCATGGGTTGTCGGCTGCGGAAGTTCATCCTTAGGAGTGTTCAGTGCACTGTTTGTTCTGACACACTTGTACTCTGCTCAGCATTAAAGTCTGATGTTAGTTCCGCCACAGTTCACCGCCTGTCCTGTTTTACCAGTCTGCCCAGCCTACAGCATCCCGGCATCTGTAATGAGGGTTGGCCGCCGAAGCCCTGGACTTTTGAACGAGGTTTCACCGTGGTTCACGGTTTCAGCACTTGTTGAAGACACTTACCACAGCACTCCTCGAATACCCAACAAGTCGTGTAGTTTCCGAAATGCTTGTGCCAAGCCTCTGGGCCAACACAATCTGCCCTCGGTCAAACTCAGGTAGATCATGTGCCTTCCCCATTCTACACACAGATAGCATGCTCACTGATACTACATGCACAATGCGTGTGTCCGACTAGCAGTCATTCCCCATCAGGTGACGCTGCTATTGCCTGAACAGGTTTATATCAATAGTAGGTAGGTGGTCATAAAGTTCTGGCTGATCAGTATATTTTTATGCGTTCCACAGGTGAAGGAGATTTCCTCTTGTGATGTTCAGTTCATTGTCTCCTTGGTTTCATGATGCTTAGATAAAAATACTTGTAAATCACCTGGAAGAGAGACAAACTGAGCTCTTCTCAGAAATTGTCCTCCATCAGATGCATTCCCAAATTGGTGAGGTATATCTTCCTTACACAATCACTTGATAGGTTGTTGGCCAGAAATATCTTGTACATACAAGTTTATCCTGCAATACCAGTTTCACTGAGAAACACTACAATTGCCATTGCCTTGTTTTTCTTGCTGCTGTATATATAGAACACATCTGAATCAACAGTATCTGTGCCACTTGTGCTTCTAATGTAGTCTGTGATAATGAATGGTTTCTTAGTTGTGGGGACGATTTCAAAAGGACATTTGTCCTGTTTTTTTTTTTTTTTTTCATCACAAAGGATAATAGTCTCATGTTGGGTTGGAATCTACTGTAAATATGCTAGAACCAACATGACAAAATTTGTTGATTTGTCCATTAGAAATTTGGGAAGAATTTCCCTTTCTTTTCTTTTTTAAAGTACGAGTACCAATGATTGTCAACCCTTGCTCCAATAAGTATTTGGCCATTGGGATGCTACTGTAATATTTACCAGGTGGTAACATTCCTGTGTAAATTCTTTATTGGATAGCTGAAGCCATACAATTATTATTTATTGGCTCAGCCTTTTCGTGATGTCCATTGGATTGTTGGAACACCTGTAAGGACCTTAGGCTTGTTTTGCCACAGTAGAGTTCCAAATTGAACATTTAAAATGTCCTACTGTCTCGTAGAGTGTAGAATTTGAGCCCATACTTAGCTGTTTTTTGAGGCATCGTCATCATTAATTTCTCATCCAACACTGTGTTCCACTTCCAGATTCCATTAACCTATGCTTTTCTTCACAGAGTCCATCCTTCATAATCTTGATATCCCTCATCCTGTCTGCCCTTTCATCTGTCTTTCCAGTGCTTGTCTTGGCAGTCTTTCTTCTTTCATCCACTTGACATGCCCAAACCACCTCAATCTGTTTTGTTCCAGTTTCACATTATATGATATTATTATGAGGTCATGCATGGTCAGTGTGACGAATCCTCTCGGCCGTTATTCCTGGCTCTCTAGATGTACATAAAATTTAGAATAGGGTGAAATAGGTCCACCTATTCAATACAAAGGCAATTGATAAATATGACTATATTTTCATAATAGTCCGTTATATTATCATTACAACATTAACATCATCAGCTACACATATTTGAAAATTGGTACAATTAAACATTGAAATACACAGAAATATCTAAAAGGGAAGAGAACACATTAAAATAAGTATGGAGTAAAAAACTTGAAGATGACACCAATGTTCATCTGTGGTAGAAATATGTTGGATAACAAGATACATGTTATAAAGTACAGTCTTAATCTTGCTTAGTCTTGGAGTGAAAGATACACTTGGCAAACTCTTGAAACTTAGTTGAAGAGGGGGACATTTATAGATTGTTACTATAAGATGCAGTGGTTCAGAAGATATTAAATCTGTTGATACCTATCAGATGTGTCCAGAATAAATGTCTGGAAAAAAAATAATGAAAAAGTGAACTGCTTGATTGAAGAGAAGGCCTAAACAGATGCATATAAAATTTTGTACTAACCCCCACCGCCTGAACAGAAATTGTTCTCCATCATATGCATTCCCAAATTGGTGAGGTATATCTCTTCTCTCACCCAGCTTCGGGAGAGTCTTTCATCAGCAGAGTGTCCGGCTCCATAGCTAAATGGTTAGCGTTCTGGCCTTTGGTCACAGGTGTCCCAGGTTTGATTCCCGGCAGGGTTAGGAATTTTAACCATCAGTTAATTTTGCTGGCACGGAGACTGGGTGTATGTGTCATCTTCATCATCATTTCATTCCCATCACGGACATGCAGATCGCCTGCGGGCGTCAGATCAAAAGACCTGCACCTGGCGAGCTGAACATGTCCTCGGACACGCCCGGCACTAAAAGCCATACGCCATTTCATTTCATCAGCAGAGTATGCCACACTGATCATTGAGTTGAGGTAGAGACTGGTGGTGGGAGTTCAGGTTGAATACCATCCAACACACTGTGAAGGCAAACCATGACATGGAGAAAGTGAGTCAACCAGAGATGAAATAGTAATTGTGGGAACGTTTATGTTAATTTGAGGTAGAAAATGAAGTTCACTGCAGTTTGCTAGTATACTGGAACCTCGATTCTCAGGTTTTGGAGAGACCACAGAAAAAACGTACAACACGGGAAAACGTAAAATCCAGGAACAAATGGAATCCTCAGCAATTTGCCTGAACATCACAAAAATGAAATATTTATAATTATAATCTTATGAACACTCCTAAACCAAACCAAACCAAACCAAACCAAACCAAACCAAACTGCAACCCCAATGGGCCTCCACCTTCCAAGCAACCGCTGCTAAGGCCGAAGGCCTGTAAATTATGAGGTGATGCATGGTCAGTGCAATGCATCCTCTCGGCCGTTATTCCTGGCTCTCTAGACCGAGGTGGCCATCTCACCATTAGATAGCTCCTGAATTAAAGATAATCACATAGGATGAGTGGACCTAGAACCAGCCCTCTTATCCAGATAAAAGAGCCTGATTTGGCCAGGAATCAAACTTAGACCCTCTGGGTGAGAGGCAGGCAACTTAGACCGCGGAGATGGCTTCAAACATTAATTACTGGTACGCAAGTTAAAAATATTGATACTTTACATTCAGTTTTACCAGGGACTCTTCGTCATTTTCCCGTGAAAACTTTTTTCAGTTCAGCGACATTCAATCAATCACTACTCATCTGCATTTAGGGCAGTCGCCCAGGTGGCAGATTCCCTATCTGTTGTTTTCCTAGCCTTTTCTTAAATGATTGCAAAGAAATTGGAAATTTATTGAACATCTCCCTTGGTAAGTTATTCCAATCCCTAAATCCTCTTCCTATATTTGCCCCAATTTGTCCTCTTCAATTCCAACTTTATCTTCATATCATGATCTTTCCCACTTTTAAAGACACCACTCAAACTTATTCGTCTACTGATGTCATTCCACGCCATCTCTCCACTGACAGGTCAGAACATAACCACTTATAGATGTTGATTCCCATAGGGAACCTGAAATATTTGTCCCGAATGAGTAAATTTATAATACCAGCTAACTCATTCCTAGTTGCCAGCGTTTTGCCCCAGTGTGTTAAGTTGGGCTCATCAATGGTAAACAGCACATTCACAAAGACGCATGGCTAGTGCATACTGTAGAGGCCACTGCGTAGGCTACTTGGAGCCACCGGCAGTGGCAATGCACTATGAGAGACTGTCTCATTGCGTCTTGGTGGATGTGTTATTTATCAGGCTGAATGCTGGCAACCAGGAATGAGTTAGCTGCAAAATTTATAATGTCCAATAACGGACCAATTATATTGGTATTATAAATTTACTCATTCAGGACAAATATTTCAGGTTCCCTATGAGAATCAACATATATATCATCTGATGGCCAAGCAGGCATCAATTTTTGGTAATGAGACAAAGTCTCTCATAGTGCATTGGCACTGCCGGTGGCTCAAAGTAGCATACGCAGTGAATTCCACGCTATGCACTAGTCATGCGTCTTGGTGGGTGTGCTAAGTACCAACTGATGAACCCAATTTAGCACACTGGGGCAAAATGCTGGCAACCAGGAATGAATTAGCCGGAAAATTTATAATGTTCGATAACGGACCATTTATATTGGTATTACATACCACTTAGTCAAGCAGCTCGTCTCCTTTCTTCCAAGTCTTCCCATCCCAAACTTTGCAACATTTTTGTAACGCTACTCTTGTGATCAAACTCTTCAAAAAATCTCATAACGCCAAGCCAAACAACAGTCGACCATAAGTAGAATTTAATTCTCTAATCGAATAAAGTAAAGCACATTAGATACAAATGCGCCCAGCATGTTGGCAGATTTCCTTTTTTTAATCTTCCATTTTAATTTGGTCACCAGTATACTGTTTGTAGTCAGTTTCTGGAAATCTTTTTTGGGATTCGAACCTACTATCTCCCAGATGCAAGCTCACAGCTGCACACTCCTAACCGCACAGCCAACTCGCCCGGTCTGTAAATCTTGTGCCACGTAAATTAGGCCTACATAGACTTTTAAAGGTTATGTTGAACTCGAAAATATGGTTTTCAGTATAAATATTGATTCTGAAAAGTTCTCGAATGCATTATATTCAATTTTGCCCATCACTACCGTATAATCTCGAATACTACCCACACTTTTTTTCCCAAAATATTTGTGCTGGTGCCGTGGCCTTGGGTGCAGGTCATATTCAAGCTGTTTATTCTTGTAAATATTTACTACATTTACATGGAGTAATGAAATAGATTTGGATACAGTTACCGTACTCAATATACCACGTGTAAATGGGCATTCAGGTCTTATTTTGTTTTACTTGCGTTCTAGAAAACAAGATTGATTTTTTCTCAATACGGTTACAGTGGCATGTAAACACGAAATGTAAGGTAATGAAATACAGTAAATCAAAGAATATGGGTAAATATGCAATAAATATGAAAGCCGCTGTTTCGGATGCTCGATCTTCATTTGTTTCAAAATTGTTGCTGGCATGCTGGGTGCGTGAATAGCTGATCTCGCAGGATATCGTACTTTGCGAGAGTCGAGACTGTTTGTTACGGAAGTCTATCTCGCTTTCATTCGAGTTCTGTATCTCTCCCGTGAAAGTGCTGTCTCGATAGTAAGCGATGAATTTAAAACAGCGTCTGCGGTCATTTACTGTGCGTGAGAAACTTAAAGTTGTAAGCGAAGCTGAAATATACGAAAATCGTGCCGATGGTAGAAAGTTAGATATTGATAAATCGTGTATTTGTGATTGGCGGAAGAAGGAGGAAAAACTTCTAAAAGTAACAGCGATTGCAGAGCGTTCCGTGGGCGGAGTGCAGTGTTTCCAGAAATTGAAGAATGACTCCACAAATTTGTAATAGGAAAACGTGAGTTAGGATGTGGTATTTCTAGTGAAATATGTCAATTGAAAGCACTAGAGATCTCAAAAGATCTCAAAACACAGGATTTTACTGCAAGCTGTGGATGGATACGAAATTTTTATCGGAGAAAGGGATTGTGCATTAGGAGATGTACGTCTGTTTCACAACGTCTCCCTGGGGCGTATGAAGAAAAATTAACGGCGTTTCAGCATCACATTATTCATTTGAGTAAGCAAAATTCTTATTTGCTGTCGCAAATTGGGAATGTTGACCAGACACCTGTCTATTTTGAAATGCCGTTGGAAAATACAGTGGATACAAAGTATGTTACAAGTTTTTTTTAAATATCCACCTATTCAATACAAAGATCTTTCTTTGAAATTAAATATTATTATAAAATGTTAAGGGACATGTTTCATCCATATTAAGGGCATCATCAGCCTCAAACTCAAACCTGTATGTGTAAATACAGTAGATACGAAGGGTTCTAAAAGTGTAACCTTCAGAACAGGTGGTAACGAAAAAAACAATGCACGGTAATGTTGTGCATATTAGCGGATGGAACCAAACTTCCTCCATATGTGGTTCTAAAAAGGAAAACACTTCTGAAGGGAAACTTGCCGTCCGGTGTTATTGTCAGAACACAGGAGTCCGGCTGGATGGACAGTGCGTTAGTTGAGGACTGGATGAAGTGCGTTTGGCATCGTCGCCCGGGAGCTTTGTTACAAAAACTCAAGATGCTTATGTTGGACAATTACCGAGGACGTACAGCTGACGCCATAAAAGATATGATGAGGAAAGGAAAAACCAATCTTGCGATAATTCCCAGAGGACTCACTTCTATTCTATAGCCGTTGGATGTGTGCATGAACCGGCCTTTTAAAACTGCAATGAAACAGTTGTACACCGAGTGGATATCCGGTAGTGATCTCACCTTAACACCAACCGAACGAGTGAGGAGGCCTGAAGTGTGACTAATATGCAGCTGGATCAAGACCGCTTGGGTGTGCATTCCCAACAATCTAGTGTCCAAAAACTTTAAGAAATGTGGAATTTCAAATTCAGTGGATGGTAGCGAGGGACAACTATTTGTGGAAAGATGCCAAGGACGAAAGTTCCTATGGTGAAACTTCAGATGGCGTTGGGGAATAGTGAATGATCTGAGTATTGGACCGATTTTATTTACGATTATTGTGATGATTTTATTAATTGTAAGCTGTTTGAATTTATATTTGTGGTATATTTGAAGAAAATTAAATAGGTATGTAAGTTATTTGATTTTTTTATTTTTTTTTACGTATTTTGCCCTCTCAAATTTAGGGTGCGGGTCTTATTCGGTGGCAGGTGGTATGCGGGATTATACGGTAATTACAATCAAATTGGAAAGAGAAGAAAATATCCTCAAAACTTCAGAAATTATGATTATTCGCGCTCGCTGCACAAGTCAGTACGAGTGTGAAATGATACAAACTTTTTAAATAACGTTGCGTGGATAAAACAACTGGGGTTTTTGACATTTTGACACAAAGCGGTAAAATTCCCAGTCTTTTATTAGGACCAAAACAGTAATAGGCAATCTCAAGACCCCCCATAATATTAACAATATAATATTAAAATACTAGATTTGTGTTAAGAAGGAACAGTTTTGATTCCTGCCTGAAAGCCCAGTGACTATTCGCTTTTCCAGTAGAGTACTTGCTCTAATTATTGGAATGATGGGACGTTAACACCAAGATCCATAGGTATGTCGTAGCCGTCCTTTCGTGAGATACCAGTTTCTTGAAAAATGCTTGATAGAAGATTTAGCATTGATGGGACTGAAATTCTGGACGGTTGATCCAGGAAATCATTTCTTCAAGGAACGGATAAAGCGGAATTTTTACAACATGATTCAAATAGAATGTTCATGGCACCACATAATTTGAACGAATAATCCAGGAAAACATAGTTTCTGGGAATGGATAATTGAGGTACCACTGTATTTTTATTCGCATTTATATCTTCACATTCCGTCAAATAATATTTTAACAAGAAATACAGTTGCAACAAGACTTAAAATCACGTTTGTCATGGTTTGCAGACAATTACGGTAACTAAGCAGTCACCGCTGTGGTTGACTGCAGTGTAACTCTCCAAGTATGTGTATGTTGCATTGCAATAGGGAATTCATCTATTTTCCGCAATGAGTTATTTGACTCAAGCTAATTCAAGTTCTCTTGAAGTGCCTAAGTTTTGGGTGGGAACGTTTGAAGTCATGTAATGAACACATATTTTGTACTTCTGATACGAATAAATAATAAATAAATCCATTTTTTTGAAATTATTAGGTTGCGGACATGACATGGTTAACGCTTTCACTACCAGCTGCCTGAGCAGCACTGCTGGGGCTCAGCCATTTTTTAAAAGTTGCCTGCTTGACTGCTGAGTTCAATCATTATTGAAATTTTTTTTATAAAAGACGTAACATTGCTTTCTTCACTTTTTTTATTTTCACTCATATTATGTACGTCAAATATTGGAGCCAATGGACGATAGAAATGAAACTCAGTCATTGTTCCTGTCCAGATTACCATTCATTCTTCCAGCGCTTTAATTGCTCACATAATCACATTCACTTTCACTATCTGAAGTTATCAAATCATCACCTACTGTATTGTTATTGCACAAAATAACACATAGTTCTTCTTTTGGAACCACTCTTATTACTACAAAATTTACTCTTTTGAAGCTTTGTCTATTATACAACCTCCGTCCCTTGCTTAACCACCAAAATTGGCTTGTAAACAGTGAGTAAAAATAAACACACATGGTGGACTGTACAGTGTCCATAAAAGAGGACACACGAGTCACATACCAGAAGAAAAAAAACTTATAAGTAGAACTCTTCTATTCTCTGAAAACATAAGCATATTGAAGTGCGCTACACTGAATAAGCGCTAAAAGACTTACTCCTCTACAGGCCAAAGAAGACTCTGTGCTTAAATGACCATACTCCTCTACGGGAGTGAAGGTGTTAAGTAAAATTTGTTTGCCTTTTAGTTTTCTATCACCTCCACTTAATCGAAAAGAAAAAGGAATTGGCCCAAACCCTTATGCACGATTTACTGTTGAGTATCCCCCAAGCCTAATGATGTTGAAATTGGTTGGATGGAGGATCTGATCTCTCCTTGTCAGAAGAATTCTTCACTGTCTACCGTACCCTGTTTGCATTCAGATCATTATTATACTCTAGATTTTCATATACAGTACAAGCACAGACAGCTTCTGCATTGCAGTCAATGCCAGTTACTTCAGCTAGACTGGCTAGTTCCTTTAAATTTTCTTATGGTGTTAGTACTTGGTAACTCCTGAAAACATGGCAGTAGTACAGTAGATGTTTGACCAGGCGAGTTGGCTGTGTGATTGGGGTGTGCAGCTGTGAGCTTGCATCCAGGAGATAGTGGGTTCGAACCCCACTGTTGGTAGCCCTGAAGATGGTTTTCCATGGATTCCTATTTTCACACCAGGCAAATGCTGGGGCTGTACCTTAATTATGGCCACGGCCACTTCTTTCCCACTCCTAGCCCTTTCCTATCCCATCGTCACCATAAGACCTATCTGTGTCTGTGCGACGTAAAGCCGTTCAAAAAAATTAACAAAAGGTAGGTGCTTCATAGATTCATTCATCATACTCTCAGCAACAACAAACATCATCATTGATCCCAGAAATTATAAGGGTAGTAAATGATTGGTGATTGTTTTGTGGAAAGCTGACAGACTGAACGTTTTGTTTTGTCAACAGGTCACAAGATCCTCAAGTTCTTCCAGACCTTCCCAAAGGCAGCGCACCATGTCCTGTATTCTCTCCTCATTGGACGTACTGTTGTTATTGCTGGAAGTGAACAGATGGAACACAAAGTTGGAAACATGATCACTGCTTTGATTCCCCTCGTACCTGTTTCAGACACACATGTCGTGAAAACTCTCAGGTAAACTATACTGGAACATTTGTTTCATATTTGTAAAGTAGGGTTGGGTTTTTTTTTTCCTAGTTGCTATATGTCGCACCGACACAGGTAGGTCTTATGGCAACGATGGGAGAGGAAAGGCCTAGGAGTTGGAAAGAAGCGGCCGTGGCTTTAATTAAGATACAGCCCCAGCATTGCCTGGTGTGAAAATGGGAAACCACGGAAAACCATCTTCAGGGCTGCCAACAGTGGGATTCGAACCCACTATCTCCCGGATGAAAGCTCACAGCCGCGCGCCTCTAACCGCATGGCTAACTCGCCCAGTTATAAAGTAGGAACATGACTAGAACACATTTATGAAATGAAAAATCACAATGCTGTTGTTCAGATTCTATGGCCTCGGAACATGTATCCTGCACAATAAGGCTAATAGCAAAATCCAGAGAAATGAAATTCAATAGAACAATGAAGCAAAAGATCGAGAAAGACAAGATTAGGTACGAAGCAAACAGGAAGGAGGCTGGCATTCAAACACCTGTTACTCAGTTTTTAGGAAGAAGCAGACTACTATGGTTTGGACATGAAATGATGATGGACAGAAAGAGAACAGCAAGGAATTACTAAGTGAAGTGAGAGGGAAGAGACCACTAGAGAGGCTAAGGAATGAATAGATACAATGAAATCAGATGTCAACAAGAGGAATATCAAGTGGGAGGACATAGGGGAGCTGAAACAATATTCCAACAGGAAGAAATGGCATGTGGTCGTACACCACACACAGGAAACTAGAGCTGGAAATTATGATGGCAGTATGACTAGTCATGTTATAACATTATTTATTTGTTTGTTTGTTTGTTTGTTTGTTTGTTTGTTTGTTTGTTTGTTCATTCGCTGTGGCTGTCAAGTTCTTATCTCATGTTGTTGAGATTTCTGTTGCTGTGTGTGTTTAAGGAGTCTGTATCAACTATGAGAGGTTTGAGACATGAATCACAGAGTCCCAGCTGAATTAGGTTGCTCCTACTTTTACTGAACTACTACTATTATCAATCTGTCCTCCCTTCCTTGGTCAGTTAATGTTCTTTTCTAATCCCACTGTGTTTGATTTCCAAAGCCTAGGGAGTCTTTCTTTTGCAGCCCATCTCTTCCTTCTCATACTCGCATTCTTTTAAGCACTGGTATTCTTTCTCTTCACCCTTTAGGTTATGTTGTTGAGGGTCAGTCTTGTTGTTTTGTCCCTACATCGCTACTAAATGGCAACCATATATAAAGTACTTATATAAAATTATAAGAATTTTTTACCTACATTGCAGTAGGTGCTCTGGGACTTGAAATAGTGAACTAGCTGCAGGAAGTGTGGCTATATTTGGTAAGATTTCATATCTATAATAGCACCTGAAATCTGTTTCATCACTTTGATGTCCTTGTCCTATTATGCTGCAACGCCCCTTGATAAGAAAAGAATGAATGACGAGCGTCATAAGGACGTGCGTTCACAAGATAAATATTAAAGGAGCAATAATACATAACAAATCAGAATAAAAACACAATAAGCAAGGAAGAGTACTGGAACCAACCCAAAAAGGAACAAGAGAGGAGTGGATCAAGGGACTACCGGACAAGCAACATCAAAATGACACCCAAAATTTTCATAAAATTAAAATAAAAACATAATTAATAAATAATGGTTACCACCATACATCAATTTTACAGAAAATGAAATACCTCAGAGGAATCATAATAAAATTGCAAGAGAAAATCAACACAATATTAAGAGGTAAGATGAAAATTCATTAAATAAAATTAAATAAATGTAAATTAAATGGTATCTCAAATAAATAGTATTTCTGTTACCCAAAAAATATATATACATATGTACTGATGCCAGGGGCGTATATAAGGGGGGGCCCAGGCCCCCTGCCCCCCCCCCCCGAAAAAATGTATAAGCCTTGAATAACCGGACCAAAATTATGGGAATTTTCGATCGTTGTTGAGATTCCGAGCCAACAGTTAGCAGTTTATGTGCCATAGCCGGACGATTTTTGTAACTCACTAAAAGAATGCTTTGAATCTCACAAGGAAATAGTTGCATCCTTACAAAACATCCTTCCACAATTGTGCATCGTAACAGATTTCGGTTCATTGGAGGCTGCTTTTAGTTTCTACGAAGGAAATCTGTCACATAAAGAGATTGTGCAAAGTGAGTTTATGTGGTGGAAAGAAAAGTGGAGTCAGGAAAATCCTTCAAATCTTCCCAAAATGGCTGTAAGTTCTCTAGAAAAATGTGACAAGACTTTCTTCCCCAACATTTATACCCTTCTCAAATTACTCGCCGTTCTTCCTGTTTCTATCGCAACCGTAGAAAGAATTTTCTCTAGCCTAAGGAGACTGAAGACTTACTTAAGGAAGAGCACATCTGAAAGTAGGCTTAACGGGCTTGCTTTACTCTCTATCCACAGAGACATTATAGTTAGTGATGAAGAAGTTCTTGATAAGTTTGCAAGTGTACCAAGAAACCTGGACTTCGTCTTGTAACCATTGGTGTACTGTATGTATGTATGTATGTATGTATGTATGTATTATGTATCAGCCCAAATCAATGTTTCCGTTTTCCTTTCTAAAGTGTTAGAAATCGTCTGACCTCTTAAAATTACTTAATCTAACCTTACATCAATCTTGGCCCCCCCCAAAAATATATTCTATATTCGCCACTGTGTTAAGGAGAGGCAATAAATAAAAATACCGACACATAATTTACAGGAAGGAACCGGTTCACATCATGTCACTGTGAGCCAAAAAAAAAAAATTGCAGTTCCAGAAAGAAACAGTCATAATAATAATCATGGAGCAATCCACAAGATGCACTTATCGCACCGGTGACATTTCACACTATCCCCAATAATGACAATAATAAGTTATGTAACCGTCAGGCCAGAGCAGATGACACAATAATACCAATCAGAAGCGATAAGATAAGTACCAGGCTACATTATCTTTCACACTCGGGTTGTCTAAGCCCCCGATTAAAATGAAAAATTATAATGGCATTGTTGACAAATGTTAAGGTAAATGCGGATTACTAAAATAATTAGAAAAAGGATCTCATTAAAAGCCCGCAATCGGGATGAAAATAAACTCGCTAAGCCTAAATAAATATACAGAGAGAGAAAAAATGTTTTTAAATTAACGAAAATAATAATAATAATAATAATAATAATAATAATAATAATAATAATAATAATAATAATAATAATAATAATAATAATGAAAATTTTTAAAAAAATTAGAGACAAGTGTAAGTGTAGTGTTAGGTCAATTACGGGCACTTGAAAGCCAAAACACGCGACAAGAAGCACGAATCACACCCAAGAGAGTAACCACAAACATGTATATGAACCCACAATACATCAGATAGAAGAGACAAAAATATACCAAATTTCAAGGAAAAACGACACACGCATAAGGGCATAGCATAGAAAATCACCAGCAAATAACCAAAAAAATAAGCCTGGGCGAAGAGAACGACAATATTAAACAACAAGGAAACTGAAAATTTCAAATATTATCTCAGCACAATAATGGCCATCCGTTACATACCACACGCACACTTGTAGCAGAACACAGCATCACCAAACTTAGATATCCATCACGTCCATATAACACACCAAACTGAATATAATACATACGCAGTAAAATAATTTTAACAGAAATAATACATTAAACATATTTACAAGTAGGCCTTATGCCAAGATAACTCTCCTCGTATTTGACCTAACACTACCACTTCACAAGTACCAAATAAAACTACCTACTTAGCTACATATTTACTTATATACACCAAGAACTATTATACAAACTGCACATTCAAAACACAATTCCCCAGGTGGGAAGGTTTTTTAAGGTTATCACTCTTTACCAGTCTGCGACTGCATAGTTTTTGCAGCGGGAACATTAGCCATGTTCATGACAGCGTCTTCTCTCCACTACGTTCAAGCGCTAACTCCACACTACTGAGTTCGCCGCTAGAGGCGACACAGCATAGACCGGATACTCGCCCTGGTGGGCAATGTCAAACCACCCACTGTAATACCAACTGTAGTCTCATAGATGGCATCAGAGTGCATGTAACTGACCGAAGTGCAATTATACTCTTAGAAATAATAACACACAGTGTAACTATGTGACAAAAGGTTCACTTCTCCTCGTATAGACAAAGTAGATGACTAGTAGGCCAAGCGTCCAAGGTACTAAGGCAGATATTACCAGGGTCCACGAGATACGAAGTTTTTATTAATTCAATACTTCAAATATAGTAGAATTCCAGTTTCATCTAATCCTGGTATATCACAGCTCCGTACAATATTTAGACCGTGAAGACGAGATCGATAGTGGAATGAGATAATTCACCAAAATTACAAGTGCCGATGAGAGACACAATTAAAATACATGTCGCGTAGACAGTAGATTGTCCAAAATATATGACATAACAAGCGTATTTAGATTAATAACGCCACAATGCTGTAGGTCTGGGTGTTCTCTTTTGACAGTGGGATTTCTCTTTTGGGAATGATCCATAATATTACCATTGATGTGGTTTCTGAATACTTTTGTACACTGCTGTTTTCTTGTACTCTCTGTTTGAGCTCAACAAAACATCTCCACTTTTCTCTTTACATATTCAAATACAGTGAACAGATAAGCAAATACTGACAGTGTTTCTTATTGCTGATGTGCTTACAAGTTCCAAACTGGCAGCCTGTCTTTACTTGCATTACCACACAGCATTGATACTGATTCTTTGTTGCTTACACTTGTTTCATCTGTATTTACTTTTCACTGTTTTGCACTTGGTCAGATGTAAAAGAGTATTTTCTTTTTGAAAATTAATACATACATACATACATACAGACAAAAAAAAAAAAAAAGGTAACCTTGATACCAAACTCTTTGGGCATTTAAGCATATTATACAGGACATAGGACCTTATTTTTTGATGACTTTGTTTATGTAGATGAATCCTTTTTTAAAGTTTCACTGTGTATATTTATCTAAGCATTTCACACTAACTGAACTGGAATTAGCTCTCAGCAAGTGTAAAATTGGGAAGTCAGCAGGACTCAATGACCTTCGAATGGAACAAATTAAGAACGTTGGTCCTACTGTGAAGTGCAGGTTGGTAGAACTCATGAACAACTGCGTTCAGTCTTCCATGATACCTAAAATATGGAGGAAGTCTAGGGTCATAGCCATTCTAAAACCAGGCAAAGATAAAAATGACCCTAGGAGCTACAGACCAATCTCCTTATTGTGCCATCTTTTTAAGATTCTGGAGAGACTAATCCTCAATAGGTTAACTGATAAAATCGAGCCACTTCTGATTCCACAGCAAGCTGGTTTCAGGAGACGGAAAAGCTGCACATCGCAGGTGTTGAAATTAAGTCAACACATAGAAGTTGGTTTTGAAAGCCGGAAAATCACAGGAGCTGCATTTATAGATCTATCGGGAGCATATGATACTGTTAATCATCGAATTCTCCTAGGAAAGGTATATAGCATGACAAAGGACTTTCATCTGACTTGTGCCATTAGAAACCTACTACAAAATCAAAGTTTCTTTGTTGAGTTCCAGGGAAAAAGACGCAGGTGGAGGATACAGAAGAACGGACTACCTCAGGGAAGCGTGTTGGCACCAATGCTTTTCAATATTTACACAAATGATCAGCCTCTTCCTGCCGGGACGAACAGTTTCATCTATGCTGATGATTGTGTCATCACTTCTCAGGGGGATAACTTCGAGGCGATTGAACAAACATTGTCCAAAGCTCTAGACACTCTTGCTGGCTATTACAAGAAGAATCAACTAACACCAAACTCAACTAGGACGCAAACCTGTGTTTTCCATCTAAACAACAGAGAAGCTTCCCGAATTCTGAAGGTCACTTGGCAAGGCATAGCATTACAACACAATCCTATCTCGAAGTACCTCGGAGTCACTCTGGATCGTGCCTTAACCTACAGAAAACATTGTTTGAACATCAAGCAGAAAGTGGCTGCTAGAAACAATATTGTGCGGAAGCTAACTGGAACATCTTGGGGAGCACAACCAGACACAGTGAGGACGTCTGCCCTTTCACTCTGCTATTCCGCAGCTGAATACGCATGCCCGGTGTGATACAAATCTTGCCATGCCAAAGTGGTTGATATAGCACTCAACGAAACCTGCTGCATTATTACTGGATGTTTGAGACCTACACCTTTGGAAAAAGTGTATTGCCTTGCAGGGATAGCACCTCCCGATATCCACCGTGAAGTGGCAGCCAAGAAAGAAAAGAGAAAGGTGTTGACATCGGAAGCCACCCTTTGTTTGGATATGAGCCACCACGCCAGTGGCTTAAGTGTAGGAAAAGCTTCTTGAGAGTAACCGAAACACTTGCAGGAACTGCACAGCAAGCAAGAATTCAAGAATGGCGCATCAGGAGTCAACATACGAGGATCAGTCAATGGATGACCCCAAAAGAGGAACTCCTTCCTGGCCAAGTCACAGATTGGGTGAATTGGAGAGCACTGAATAGACTGCGCTCTGGTGTTACGCGGTGCAGGGCAAACCAGAAGAAATGAGGTTTTGAAGTGGACAGTACCTTGTGTGTATGTGGAGAAGAGCAGACCACAGCCCATTTGCTGCAATGTAGTTCATGCCCATTCAGCTGCACAACAGAAGACCTGGTTAAAGCGAAGCCAAATGCACTTGATGTTGCAAGGTTTTGGGCTCACATAGTTTAATGTGGCTCTCCATCATTGAAGTATTTATATTATGTTTTATGTTTTTTCCCTATATTTAATTTTAAACTTATGTATGCTTCTGACACGATATACATAAATACTGTGTATATTTTAAAACAACGCAGAAAGCATATATTACTTTATGAAACCAACGTTCAACTTCAGGAAAAGGAATGATGCCACAACACTCATGGATGCAGCACTTGGAATTATAGTAACAGTGTAGCCATGATACAGCGCTAATTTTACATAACAGTAATTAACTTATTTCATTCGTAGTAGTTTGTTTGGCAGCAACTTGAAAACTGTGAAAATGTATGTCTCTCTCCTATGAAGTTTTCAGATGTTTTAGGGGTACATGTACCCTTGCATCCCCTTGAAAAACAAAGTGCTGCACACTAGTTGTCTGATAAATCTGTATCTTTTTCTCCAGGTGGCATCGTGGTATTTTAGTGTCGTCTCATATTGCCAGTTATCAGCTAATAGGAATGTGCATTCCAGAACGGCTCTCTGTGCTTGACATGATAAGCCCCAGGGACAAGGTGAGGATGCATTTGATTTTATTTTTTCTTATTAATACTACAATATGTTAGGTACAACTTTTACTGTAGAACTTGGTTAATTTGACCTTGAAAGATCCAGAAAAATAAATTTAAATTAACCACAAATTTGAAGTAGTATCACCCACTGTACTAATCAGAATCTCAAAGTCCAAATGGTCCCTACTTTTTCAGTAGTTCTGTGAGTTGCAGTGGCACACTGTACTGCAAGCACTTTACTATAAACAAAGGTAGTGTACATTCCATTACTGGTATCAGTTTCAGGTCAGTAGCAAAGCCTAGCCATTGTCACTTAATCCATCTGCAATTAATGACAGATATGTCACCAAAAGTTCCCATGCCCCACCTTTTGACCCTTCAGTACACTGTGGAATGTCTCATTTTATCTGTTGCCAGCTGTCAACCAACTTCATGTGGAATTCTGGGTTACTGAGACTCAAAGTTTGCTAAATAGAAGACTGCTACAGTAAAGTGCTCTCAGGCAGCCAAGAGCTTCAACCTTTTCATATCCTGATTTAGAGAAACAAATGTCATGATTGCAATTTTTCTTATATCGGACAAACAGGAAGAAACTTCATCACTAGATACTCAGAACATAAGAATGCCATTAAATACAATACATTTAATAATACATAATAATAATAATAATAATAATAATAATAATAATAATAATACAATAAATGTTTGGCTGTAGGTCAGCATATGCATGACTATAACCATAATTTCACCAATATTCAACAAGACCTAAAAATTCTTAAAACATTACACAAAGGTCTAATACTTGATATAATAGAGATTTTTTCATATATCTAAGTAGATCAATATTTAAACTCTAATTACAACCAAAATGAAATATGTGAAAAAACCTACATTCTCTTTGACCTTTTTATCATTATTATTAAAAATTTCAATTTAACTGATCTAAATTCAATTTTCCATTCTGTTCATTCCACCTCTCCTCAGCATTTATCCCCATTCCTTCATTTTCAGCCCCACCTTACGTTTTTTCCCTCCATTCATAACACCTTTCATTATAACTATATGGGTATTTATTAAACCTTTAAACCTTATTATTTTTCTTTTTTTCATGTCTTTTGCTTCCAAGTACATTAGTTTACTAATATGTCCAACACTTGGTTACATAAGATGAGCCACATAATGGCTTATTTCATTTCTTTCTTTCAATATTTTACATCCCTTAAATTTCGTTAATATTTCCTACATTTTTCTAATTTTATTTATTTTTCCTTTATTTTATATCAGCATTAGATGAAAATTCATTCCACCATTTTAATACAACGAATATAAAATGTTTAACTTAATTCATATCTTCAAGTGTCTTTTCACTTTCATTTTTTAAAGTCATTAATCTCCATGGGAGGGTTTTGTGTCTTCTGGTATCTCCATTGAGCATCAGGCTTTTGGCCATCATAAATTCAGACGGTACGAGAAGAACTGTCATGTCCAGTATTTAATTTATTCTTCCATCCGAGGCTTGTTTTAGGTTTGAGAGCAGTATATTCGTACTCAACTGTTGATTTGCCAGGCCTAACACAGGTGAGGATTTTCTTTCGGGGTTTACTCCCTTAGCCTTTGAAGATCCCTCTTTTCCACAAGGCAGTGGTGTCCTCTTCTAATTATCCCCAGGGAGGATGGGTTGCCTCATCCGCCAGCTCTGCCATTCCGAAGGTCTCCTTCTCTGCCAAAGATGCCTTTAAGATCTTCGCCCGTAACCCTGGGCATGGGTTCCACGTTATACCCTGTGATGCTGGGTCCCTGTCTGAACTTAGCCATCCTTTCACACCGGCCTATTGATGTGGAGGATGCTCACCCCCCGCAGCGTGGATGCGCTAGGCAAGAATTACTCAAATGGAGAACAGGGAAGGTGACCCTCTCTCCCTTGAGCCAGGTTAATGGTTGCGTATGATGCCACAACCAAAGGAGAGAGGATACAAATGGGAGGATGTACTGGATCAGAAGATGTATGAAGACAGAAGGAGATGGCGAGCGCTTGCACACCACACCCGGGAAACTGGAGTTGGGAAATGATGATGATGATGATGATGATGATGAATCTCCATGGATACCTTCAATATTTTTTTACATTGTTTCCTTGTACACAACTATATAGATTTTCCTTTCCACTGCAGTAATATATTTGCTCAACTCACATTTTACTAAGTCAATACCTTGCATATATGCTCAATTCTACATCTCATCAAGATTATGATTGATTTTATAATGTATCTACGCTTCGCACTGATAAGAAGAATATCATAAGACTTCTACTTTACCACAACAACATTATGCATATATGCCCATTTCCTCATCTCATCAAGACTGTGAATTGTATCTACGTTCTTGAATACTACGAAGGATATTTTAAGACTTCTTCTCCTCATATATTCCTACAGCTAAGTGAACTAATTTCTTACAACAAATGTGTTTTCAGGAAATTCTATAAACAATTTTTCATAGTGTCAAACGTATAGGTTTTAAGATTATCTTTAAAACAATCTACACATGATATGGCTGAAGATGCCCTTTAAATAGGTCGAAACTTGTCCCATTAAATGTTTAATTAATAAACCCTATTGAATTTGTATTGAAAAGGTGGAATAACTCTCTTATTATTTTATTTGGTTTAATCAAAGTTCAATACGGACCCATAAAATGAAATTCATTTCTCTAGATTATTCATTTATACCATACAATATTCGAATTAAACAGGAATTTGTAACATTGTTTTGTATAGGAATGTCAAGGAACCACGAGCAAAATTGGAATTATTCACAAATTTGAGTTAACAAAATTCTACTGTATGTACATGCTGTATACGCAGTCAAAAAATAGCCAAATAAGGAAACTTTTTTTTTTCATCGAATTGATCCACATTGTTCTAGGTCTCCCTCAAACTTCTTCTCCATTGTATGTTTTGGTATTCTTTCCTCCTCCTGCATTAATAGTCGAAATTAAAATGATCGTAAAATTAATTTCTTGTTTATAAATAAAAGACATTTTTGAACACTGTTTAATAATGTCACAGTGTGACATGTGGATGTTTGAAGAGTAACCTCTGTTGCTGATTCCATGAGGAGAAAGAAGCTCTGACCCATGCTCTGGAATCTTGCCTACATATCAAAATACTAAAGAACTACCAGTACCATAAAATAAGGTCAATAATTGCAGATGAATTTTGGAGCTAAAATAAAAGTACATTATTATAAGTTTGATTTCATAACTTTGCAACTACTGTATAAATGATATCTAAATGGTTAATACACAGTTAAAAAGGTGATAGATGAAAATATTATTTGAAATCATTTTCAGTAATACGGCAAACGTGTTAAGAATGACATTGTATTGACACAGGAAACCCCTGTAGGTGGGGGCGGTAGAATAATACCCACAGTATTCCCTGCCTGTTGTAAGAGGTGACTAATAGGGCCCCAGGGGCTCTGAACTTTGGAACGTAGGTTGGCGACCACAGGGCCCTTAGCTGAGTCCTGGCATTGCTTCCACTTACTTGTGCCAGGCTCCTCACTTTCATCTATCCTATCCAACCTCCCTTGGTATCCGACTCGTTGGCTGAATGGTCAGCATACTGGCCTTCGGTTGAGAGGGTCTCGGGTTCGATTCCCGGCCGGGTCAGGGATTTTAACCTTAATTGGTTAATTCCAATGGCTCGGGGGCTGGGTGTGTGTGGCATATTCAACATTAGAAATCATCCTAGGTAGGGCTCTCATCTTCACAGACATGCAGGTCGCCTAATAGGCCGTCTACTAGAAAAAGACCTGCACCAGGCCTCTCCGGAGGCCATACGCCAAATAATAACCTCCCTTGGTCAACTCTTGTTCTTTTCCGACTCTGACTCTATTAGGTTTGCAAGGGCTAGGGAGTCTTTCATTTTCATTCCCTTCGTGGCCCTAGCCTTTCTTTGGCCGACACTTTCATTTTTCGAAGTGTCGGATCCCTTCCCTTTTTTTTCCTCTTGATTAGTATTATATAGAGGATGGTTGCCTAGTTCTACTTCCTCTTTAAACAGTAATCACCACCACCTTGACACAGGAAAATTAGTATAGCTCATGACTCCTTGGTGCTAATGTTGCAAGAGTATTC